>NW_028161794.1:0-107500 GCF_964263955.1 Coregonus lavaretus
CTAGTTGAAGGACAGGCAAAAGAGAACAATAAGAGGGTACATAAATACAGATAACCCGCGATGGACCAAACCAAAATATACACAACTTTTACAATTAGGTGTATTTTGTCACGGTTCAGACAGACGACCAGAGGACCACAATTGCGTCACACCAGAAAGTTTATTAAACTTAAGGGAAAAGGGAAGTAGGGAGTGAATGAAGGCTCCAGGGGTAACAGGGATCCCGTCCAATGCGCTGGGTCTGTGCCCCCCCCAGTGGCAGCGATGCGTCCTATGAAGCCGGTGGTGGGTGGTCCAGAAGTCCTGGGGGGGGGAGACACAGACACAACAGGGCGGAATGAAACCAGGCAGCAGTACAGTTCAAGGGAAATCCAAAATACGTAGTAGCAAGGCAGAAGGCTGGTCAGAGTTACCGGGATTGAAGAGTAGTCAGGAGTCGTAATGGCAGAAGCAGGTCTGGATCTCCTGAGGCAGAAGAGTATCCAAAAAACAGGCAGGTCCGGGGTCACAAAACCAGGGTGAGCCAGAAGCGCGAGCAAACAGGTTCCGGGTGTGAGCTTTGCAGACGATCTGACACCGGAGAGCTGAAAGACAGGGCCTTAAATACTGGGAGAGGTAGTGGGTAATGCAGCGCAGCTGGCAGAGTAATTAGAGCAGAGCAGAGCAGGGACAGGTGGAGCTAGTTAGGCTGAGTAGAGAGAGTGGTGAGCAGAGTGGAAGAAAATTAAGGTGGTAACCCGGTGGAGTGAGAGGCCCATGACAGAACCCCCCCCCCCCAAGGGACGGCCCCAGAAGTCCCAAGAGCAACACCACGCCGGGCGGGAGGAGGGGAGCCGGAGGAGGGCTAGAACTCCTCCGAACGGTCCGAGTGAACGTCCTCATCCTCGGAGGAAGCCGGAGGGCCGTGGTCGGGAGATGGGACAGGTCCCGAGACAGGATCAGGCACAGGACAGGAAGCCGAGCGGGCCGGACGGTTAGGGACCCCTCTGGGGCGGCCCCTACGGATTGCAGGTTGATCAGGATGCCGTTGGTGGAAAGCGGTGATGAGAGTCCTATCCACAATCCGACTAGCTGGCACCCAGGTCCTCTCCTCAGGTCCATAGCCCTCCCAGTCAATGAGGTACTGGAGACCCCTACCCCTCTGTCTGGACCGAAGCAGGCGGCGGACGGTGTAAACCAGACCACCATCGACGAGCCGTGGAGGAGGAGGACCAGGCGCAGCAGGGACCAGCGGACTCTCATGGATGGGCTTAATCTTAGACACATGGAAAGTGGGGTGCACCCTCAGGGAATTAGGCAGTTGGAGCCGGACAGCAGTTGGGCTAATCACTCTTATGATAGGGAATGGGCCAATGAACCGAGGTGCCAGCTTCTGCGACTCCACCCTGAGTGGCAGGTTCTTCGATGACAACCACACCCTTTGACCAACATGGTAGGTGGGAGCAGGAATTCTCCGACGGTTGGCCCCGGTAGTGTAGCTGGCAACGGATCTGAGGAGTGTGGCTCGGGCTTGTGACCAGGTGCGGCGACATCGACGGGCAAAAGCAAGTGCAGATGGGCAAGTAACCTCCTCTTCCTGGCTGGCAAATAGAGGAGGCTGGTATCCATAAACACATTGGAAAGGGGACATACCGATGGCAGAGCAGGTCAGAGAATTGTGTGCGTACTCCACCCATGTCAATTGCTGCGACCAGGAGTGGGGGTTGCGTGAAGTCATGCATCGCAGTGCCTTCTCGAGCTCCTGATTAGCCCGCTCTGACTGCCCATTGGATTGGGGATGGAATCCGGAAGTCAGACTGACTGTGGCTCCCAGCAGGTGACAGAACTCCTTCCAAAAAGCGGAGGAGAATTGTGGACCACGGTCAGAAACTACATCCTTTGGCAGTCCGTGGATCCGGAAGACGTGTTCCAGGACCACCTGGGCGGTCTCCTTGGCGGTTGGGAGCTTGGGGAGGGGAATGAAGTGTGCCATCTTGCTGAAACGGTCAACGATGGTGAGAATGACGGTCATGCCACTTGAAGGGGGCAGCCCCGTGACAAAGTCAAGGGCGATGTGAGACCAGGGACGTCTGGGCACAGGCAGGGGCTGCAGCAATCCGGCTGGGGGCTGGCAGGACGACTTGTGTTGGTTGCAGATGGGGCAGGCTTGGACGAATTCCCGTACATCCTTCCTCAGAGAGGGCCACCAGAACCTCTGGGCGAGCAGGTTGTAAGTGCGGGTGGAGCCAGGGTGACAAGCTAGGCGGGAGTCATGTCCCCACTGAACGACCTGGGACCTCAGGTCTTCGGGGACAAAAAGGCGGTCAGCTGGGCAAGTGCTGGGACCTGGCTGGTTACGGAGAGCCTCCAGCACCTGTTCCTCAACAGCCCAGGTCAGAGCTGCAACGATGCAGGGACTTGGCAGAATCGACACAGGGTCCTTGGAGGGGGTGTCATCCTTCTGGAATTGACGGGAGAGGGCGTCTGGCTTGGTGTTGCGTGATCCAGGCCGGTATGACAGAGTGAAATTAAACCTGGTGAAGAACAGGGCCCAGCGGGACTGCCTGGAGTTCAACCGTTTGGCCGTGCGGATGTACTCCAAGTTCTTATGATCGGTCCAAACGAGAAATGGAATGGTGGACCCCTCCAGCCAGTGACGCCACTCCTCCAAGGCAAGCTTCACAGCCAGCAGCTCACGGTTCCCTATGTCGTAATTGCACTCAGAGGGGGACAACCGACGTGAGAAAAAGGCACAGGGATGGAGCTTCCTATCCTCCGCAGCCCACTGAGAAATCACAGCACCAACTCCCACATCCGAGGCGTCCACCTCCACAATGAATTGCCGGTCCACATCAGGCATCTGGAGGATGGGAGCGGAGGTGAACCTCACCTTGAGGGTACTGAAGGCTTTGTCGGCTGCTGGGGTCCAGGTGAAGGGTTGCTTGGTGCTGGTTAGAGCAGTGAGAGGGGCAGCAACGGTACTGTAGTTCCGGATAAACTTCCTATAGAAGTTAGCAAACCCCAGAAACTGTTGCAGCTTCTTTCTGTTCTCCGGAACAGGCCATGAAGTGACTGCTGATACTTTGGCAGGATCCATTTGGATACTTCCCTCTGCCACTATGTACCCCAGGAAGGCCACTGTCTTGACGTGAAACTCACATTTCTCTGCCTTGGCGTAGAGGGAATTCTCCAGAAGACGATGAAGGACTTGCTGGACATGGCGGGTGTGTTCAGACAGGTTTCTGGAGTAGATTAAGATGTCATCCAGGTAAACGAAGACAAACTTGTTTAACATGTCCCGCAGTACATCATTCACTAGAGCCTGGAACACAGCAGGAGCATTGGTGAGGCCAAAAGGCATAACCAGATACTCGTAGTGGCCTGTTGGTGTATTGAATGCGGTTTTCCATTCATCTCCCTCCCGGATCCGCACTAGGTGGTAAGCGTTTCTGAGATCCAACTTGGTAAAAACAGTGGCTCCCTGGAGCAACTCAAAAGCAGAGGTGAGCAGAGGCAGAGGGTAACGGTTTTTCACTGTGATGTCGTTGAGTCCCCTGTAGTCGATGCAGGGGCGAAGAGATCCGTCCTTCTTCCCCACAAAGAAGAAGCCAGCACCAGCAGGAGATGAAGATGAACGGATTAATCCTGCGGACAGAGAGCCATTGATGTAGTCCTCCATGGACTTTCTTTCAGGAGCAGACAACGAATAAAGACGACCCTTTGGAGGAGCTGTTCCAGGGAGGAGGTCGATGGCACAGTCGTACGGACGGTGAGGGGGCAGAGATGTGGCTCTTGCTTTGTTAAACACCTCTCTGAGACCATGGTAGCATTCTGGGACATTGGAGAGGTCAGGAGCGGAGTTAGTAGGTACTGGCCGAGGGGGTAGTGCGGCAGCAAGCAGGCAGGTTCGGTGGCAGTCCTCTCCCCACTCCCTGATCACCCCGGTCACCCAGTCGAGCTGAGGGTTGTGCCGGCGGAGCCATGGGTAACCCAGGATGAGGGGTTGGCCTGGAGAGGGGAGCAGGTGAAACTGGATAGTTTCTTGATGGTTTCCGGACAGACCCATCGAGACCGGGGCCGTGACATGAGTGACCGATCCGAGTAAGTGTCCGTCCAGTGCCCGGGCAGGAATAGGAGGTGTCAAACGGAGGTTCTCCAGTCCCAGTTGGCGTGCCAGCTTGATGTCCATTATGTTGGCTTCGGCGCCAGAATCCACCAGAGCAGCCAGGGTGTGAGTTGAGTCAGAGAGGCGGAGGTGAACTTGCAGCAGGGGTTTGCGGTCGGAGGACTGGATGGTCATTGAACTCAACCGGACTCCCCCTATGCCCGGTGAGCTTCGGCCCTTTAAAGGGCAGGTTACCACACGATGTCCCTCACCTCCACAATAGAGGCAGAGGTTTGAGGTGAAGCGGCGCTGGCGCTCTGCAGGAGTGAGGGAGGCTCGCCCAATCTCCATAGGCTCAGACTGATCAAGCTGACCTGGGTGAGTGGCAGTAGATGACAGGAGCCCAGTCGGATCTCTCCGAATGCCGGTAGTAGGTGGACCTTGGCGCCCCCTCTCACGACGACGGGTCTGTATCCTTCTGTCGATCCTGACAGTCAGTGCGATGGCTTCATCAAGAGTGGAAGGCAGTTCATGGGAGACCAACTCGTCCTTGATATAGTCAGCCAAACTATGGAAGAACGCGTCCACCAACGATGGTGTGTTCCAAGAACTTCGTCTAGCCAGGGTTCGGAAGTCGATGGAATGGTCTGCGACTGTACGTCTGCCTTGTCGAATACTGAACAGTTCACGAGACGCCTCTGCGGTGGGTGAATCCAGGTCAAACACCTTCAGCATCTCCTCAGCAAACAGGTCGAAGGTTGCACATGCGGGGGTTTGACGTTCGAACTCTGCTGTTCCCCAGAGTCGAGCTCGGCCCGTCAGGTGAGTGATGGCATACCCAACTTTAGCCCCCTCCGTGGCGAAGGTCCTTGGCTGCAAGGAGAACTGAAGTCGGCAGCTAGTCAGGAATGGCCGGACCTGGGTTGAATCGCCGTTGAACCGCTCGGGGTTTCCAATCTTGGGTTCCGGAGCAGCGGCTGCAATGACCGGGGCAGGTAACTCGGGGGCTGGGCTGGTGGGCAGACTGGCTGGGGTAAGGTTGGTGAGGAGTTGAATGATCATGGCGAGTTGTTGTTGCTGCTGCTGGAACTGCTGCTCATGCTCATCGGTTTCCATGTCGGGGAAAGTGTGCGCTGAGTCCATAATGGTCAGATCGTACTGTCACGGTTCAGACAGACGACCAGAGGACCACAATTGCGTCACACCAGAAAGTTTATTAAACTTAAGGGAAAAGGGAAGTAGGGAGTGAATGAAGGCTCCAGGGGTAACAGGGATCCCGTCCAATGCGCTGGGTCTGTGCCCCCCCCAGTGGCAGCGATGCGTCCTATGAAGCCGGTGGTGGGTGGTCCAGAAGTCCTGGGGGGGGGAGACACAGACACAACAGGGCGGAATGAAACCAGGCAGCAGTACAGTTCAAGGGAAATCCAAAATACGTAGTAGCAAGGCAGAAGGCTGGTCAGAGTTACCGGGATTGAAGAGTAGTCAGGAGTCGTAATGGCAGAAGCAGGTCTGGATCTCCTGAGGCAGAAGAGTATCCAAAAAACAGGCAGGTCCGGGGTCACAAAACCAGGGTGAGCCAGAAGCGCGAGCAAACAGGTTCCGGGTGTGAGCTTTGCAGACGATCTGACACCGGAGAGCTGAAAGACAGGGCCTTAAATACTGGGAGAGGTAGTGGGTAATGCAGCGCAGCTGGCAGAGTAATTAGAGCAGAGCAGAGCAGGGACAGGTGGAGCTAGTTAGGCTGAGTAGAGAGAGTGGTGAGCAGAGTGGAAGAAAATTAAGGTGGTAACCCGGTGGAGTGAGAGGCCCATGACAGTATTTACAATATAGATATATAAAAATGTTTGTACACCAAAAAATTACATTAGCTATGCAGCTGTAATTAAATAAAAACCACATTGAATTATTATTATTATTATTATTATTATTAACTTATTAACATCCCCTCTTGACCTGGCCTAGTTGAACTGTCCTTGTGTGCAATTTGGTGCATAATCTAGGGGAACAACATCACACTACTACATTCACCCCTACTGTTTTACACTATATTATAAACACAAAACAAAACACATAACCTCGAAGGTAACAAAGCAAAGAAAGAAAAAAAACATTCCACACCCACAGGGCGACAGAGTAACCCAGTGTAGTCCCTTAATTCTAGACCCACAAATGGTCGATCAGCTGGAAAGCTATCCCGTGAAGGATTAGGAAAAATAAGAGGTAGCTAATCCCTTATTCAAACCTATACAAAAAATGCCAAATACATTTTATGCTGATGAACTACACACAAAGTTACATGAATTGTCAAAAATATTAGACAAACCCACAAATCACTCTAAGACCCACTTAGATTACCACATACACACAACAAAGAAAAGGTAGGCAATATCCTACCGTCACTGAGAAACCAAGAATTGTTTCATTTCCTGTGTAGACATAGTTTGGATTAGCCTATTCACTGGATTAATAAATCTACCTAGTCTAGTCCGAACACCCTCACCCAAAAACCTAGCAGGAATGTCACGGACAGCACCAACCGTGCTCAAAGGTCTAACCTCAGGTTGGGGAGTACTACAGATCAGCATATCCGGAGCCAGCACACTTTCAATTTCCGACTCAACACTAGTAGTGTCAGACGACTGATCAGAATCCTGGTAGATTGTCACAGACCAGACTGACAAAGCATCTTCAACCAAGTTAACAACATCAGGCACAGCACCATCCCAGCTGAGTGGAGTTTCACTATCTGAATTCTTGTAGGCTTTGGGGATCTCAGCCCCGAAACCTGAAGGATCTGGAGAAGGTCTGTATGGAGGAGTGGGCCAAAATCCCTGCTGCAGTGTGTGCAAACCTGGTCAAGACCTACAGGAAACGTATGATCTCTGTAATTGCAAACAAAGGTTTCTGTACCAAATAATAAGTTCTGCTTTTCTGATGTATCAAATACTTATGTCATGCAATAAAATGCAAATTAATTACTTAAAAATCATACAATGTGATTTTCTGGATTTTTGTTTTACATTCCGTCTCTCACAGTTGAAGTGTATGTATGATAAAAATTACAGACCTCTACATGCTTTGTAAGTAGGAAAACCTGCAAAATCGGCAGTGTATCAAATACTTGTTCTCCCCACTGTATGTACTGGATATCATTTTTATTTTACATTTTTAGTCATTTAGCAGACGCTCTTATCCAGAGCGACTTACAGTTAGTGAGTGCATACATCATTTTTATTTTTCATACTGGCCCCCCGTGGGAATCGAACCCACAACCCTGCTCTACCAACTGAGCAACATCCCTGCCGGCCATTCCCTCCCCTACCCTGGACAACGCTGGGCCAATTGTGCGGCGCCCCATGGGTCTCCCGGTCGCAGCCGGCTACGACAGAGCCTGGATTCGAACCAGAATCTCTAGTGGCACAGCTAGCACTGCGATGCAGTGCCTTAGACCACTGCGCCACTCAAAGGGTGCCAGCTTTGCAACCCATCTCTGCTCGCATGCATCGTCTCGGCTTTGTAAGAATATATTTGAGTGGATCGTTGTCGGTCCACACAGTAAACTTATGCCCTCGCAGCCAATGGCTGAATTTATCATGAATGGCCCATTTCATGGCTAGAAATTCCAGCCGGTGAGCAGGATACTTGGATTGTGCATGATTAAGAGATTTACTAGCAAAAGCTATCGGCCTGGCTATGTCCTTCCCATCTTGCACTTGTGATAGTACAGCTCCCAAAACACTAGTAGATGCATCCACGGAAAGTAGAAATGGCTGAGAAAAATCTGGATGAACCAGCAGTGCCTGGTCAACTAGTGCTGATTTCAAAGCTTCAAAAGCGAGTCGACATTCGGCAGTCCAGTCTGCAGCAGTGAGCCTGCGAGGGGGACCAGGCCTCTTCCTACCCTTGCCTCTCCTAGGCTTCTTCTGACCTGTAGTTAGCTGAAACAATGGCCTAGCAACCATGGAACAATTCTCAATGTAGTGCTAATAGTATACTACCATACCAAGGAAAGAACCTATTTTGATAGGAGACGGTGTGACACCATCAGCTTCACTCTCAGCTTCACTCTCAGTCACATTCAAAATGGTTTGAACTTTAGCAGGGTCAGTGGCTACACCCTCCTGAGAAATGATGTGGCCCAAAAACTTTACAGACCTCCTCAGAAACTTGCACTTAGACGGAGACAGTTTAAGGTTGTGCGCCTGCAACCGCTGAAAAACCATCTCAAGTCTCTGCAGACTCTCTTCCTCCGTCTTAGCAAAAACCATCAGATCATCCAAGTAACAAAGGAGACTTAGAACGTTTTGGTCACCAAAGATGGTCAGCATCATTCTCATAAAAGTAGCCGGGCTGTTGCAGAGGCCCTGAGGTAACCGATTGTACTCGTGCAGACCTAAAGGGGAGGAAAAGGCAGTGTATTTCTTGTCCTCTTCATGCAGTGGCACGTTGTAATACCCTGACGTCAAATCCATTGTGCTGAAGAAGGCATTACCTCCCAGCGCGGCCAGTACATCAGCCTGATGAGGCAGGGGATGAGCATCCTTTACTGTGCGGGCATTTAACCACCTGAAGTCAGTACATAGGCGCAAGTCCCCATTCTTTTTCCATACCAGCACCAATGGTGAGGCATACTCGCTGCTGGATTTTCTGACGATTTCCTTTTCCTCCATATCATCCAGTGTTTCCCTGAGTTTTTGGTAATGAGCTGGAGACAGCCTACGATAAGGTCATCGAAATGGGCGGTCATCAGTCAGCCGTATGCGAAGGCAGAACTCCTTTGCCTCGCCACAATCTAGGCTATGTCTAGAGAACACTGTGTCATACTTCCCAATTAAGTTGACAAGTTTATCTTTCCAGAACTGTGAAACTGGACACTCCTCAACAGACAGGCCTTGAAGTCCAAGATTCCTCAGTGTACTGTTGCCATTATCTACACTGCCACCAACTGAACTCTTCGCTGTCAGACTGCCATGTGATCTGTCACATTGAGCCTTTGCCACATTCTGATGAGCTGCTTGCTGCTTGACATCATTAAAATACTCCAATGCAATGCAAGGGTACACATCCGCCACTTTAGCATTTCGTCTCAGGGTAACTGCCGATGTTGTTGGATTCACAATCTTCACAGGGAGCCATCCATCCCCCCACAGAGGCGTAACTACTCTCCCCACTAGTATGTGTCGATTCACACAACGAGATGTGCTGGGCTCGACAACAACAGTACTGCCCACAGAGAGTTTTGTCTTTGGCGGTAGGCGGCCCCACACCAGATGCTCACTCATGGGTTGGAGCGTTACTGCTATCTTCAACTTAATGGTGCCCACTTTATCTGGGATGGAGTCTCCTCTCCATCTCTCCAGATTTGACATCACACTGGCTAGAGGAACCTGGTGTACCCGCCACCCGCCAGTAGCTGTCATTTGATTTGAACTGTCTAACCAGAGACTTCAACACATTAGTTCCCACAATGAGTTCATCAACCTGCCCATCAACAATAAGCACTGGGACTACATAACAGAAGCCATAAAGTTGAATTTTTAAGTCACACATGCCCACTGGGCTAGTTTGTTCCCACCACAACCCACCAGGATGATGTCTGAAGGAGCTAGAAAGTTCCCCTCTACCACTCCTGCCTCCCTCAACCGAGGTACAATATCTGCGCGCAGAGTAGTAGCCATGGACCCACTATCTAACATCCCCTTCAGCTCAACTTTATCCTGTACTAGCACAGTGGTGTAAAACAAACTGTCATTCTGATTGTGTTCTGAAAAATGACTGTGTTGTTCTTGGGTACTGACTCACAAAAGTAAGAATAAACAGATTGGATATCATCATCAGTGGAGGAAAAATAAGAATGCCCCACATTGCCCTCATTTAGCAGACGCTCTTATCCAGAGCAACTTACAGTTAGTGCATACGTTATTAAAAATGTTCATACCCCCCGTGGGAATCAAACCCACAACCCTGGCGTTGCAAACACCATGCTCTACGAACTGAGCCGGCCATTCCCTCCACGACGCTGGTCCAATTGTGCGCCGCCCCATGGGTCTCCCGGTCGCGGCCGGCTACGACAGAGCCTGGATTCGAACCAGGATCTCTAGTGGCACAGCTAGCACTGCGATGTAGTGCCTTAGACCACTGCGCCACTCACAGACTGAGTATTGCTGACCAGAGCCTTCTCTAACAAAGTCAAAACTTTCTTTAATGTCCCACCCTCAGATACAGATGGTGCCAGGTCTGGTTCACGGCCACATTGAGAAAAAGATGACACATTAGGTCTTTTCACAGGACCCACTCCCTCCTGAGGGCAGTCAAAAACAGCAGCAACCTGCTGTGAAAGTTGTGTTCTACATGCTTTACGTTCCCTTAACAGTTCATCCAACCGATCCTGTACCTCACTGGCTGTCCAGTCACGAATGGGTTTGCTCTTGAACACTTGGGCCAACTCTTTATCAGGACAGTTGCGTACAAACATGACTGCCAACTCTGAGCACTGATTGGGTAAGGTCCTGCCCTCACTCACAAGGTACTGTTCGGCTGCCTCTGCAGCTTTGTTAAGCCTAATCCAGAAATCTATTGGACCCTCATTAGCTTATGGTTTGATTGAATAGAAATCAGCTAATGGCATACCTGAGCAGACAGTATCCCCAAAGTGTTGCTTGAAAACACTGAACACCGCCTTAACATCTGTGACAACAAGGTTGTTACGCTTCCAGACTTTGGTCACATCCCGTGCCCTCCCCATGAGCCTAGACATCACCTCCCCAACATTCCCAGACCCAGTGTAACCCCTCTTCTCTAGGTAGACTTCCATTAACTCCTCCCACTCCAGGACAGAGTACTTATCTGAGCCATCACCCCTAAAAAGAGGTGGAGCACTAACATCTGACTTCACAACCAGATTCAGCTTGGACGCATCAATAAAGGTTGACCCACACTGCTCAGGCAGGGGAAACTGCTGGGGTTGGTGAGGGGGACGGGCAGGAGAAAGACTTGAAACCCCAGGCTGCAGTAAACTCGCTCTGATAGATTCTCCTATCTCTGAACCAATCTGCTTAATAAGGTCACTAAGCTGACTCGGAGGCATCCCATTATCACCGAGTACTGTGGATGATGGTACTTCAAAAGACAGAGGTGGGATACCCTGGTCAGGTGGAACAAACAGCCTACCCCTCCCAGTGCTTGCAAACTCAGGACTAGCAAACGCTCTACTCCCAGGAGCTGACTGTACAATTGGTGTAAATGGAAGGACACCCCTCCCTCTACCCACACTAAAATCCACAGCATAACACGTCTTATGGATTTGAGAATCTTCCATGGCTCAACAGAGCACTAAAATACAATGTAATTTAGTGCATTTAAATAACCCAAAAAATTAATGCAATAAACAAATTCATCCAAAACATACAAATAAGCACGAATACCTGTATCTAATGAATATGCTACATTCACTTTCACTGTTTACAGTATATATTCACTTACATTAAGCCATCAACAAATTCACATGCGCAGGTCGTGCACCTCATCCACATGCACAGCTCCGGCGGTCGGCTTGAGCTGACCAGTCGGCAGGTCACGTAATTAGGACACTGCCACAACTGGAATTCTGATGGTTGGATAATTTTTATTCGACCTGCACACGAAGAGACAACACACAATATGTTAGCTCTTGGTGCAGCCACAGCTCTCGGGCACCTTGCTAGTTGAAGGTCAGGCAAAAGAGAACAGGTGCTGCATGCACACATTCCGTGCCTAACAACACACTATACAATACAAGTAAAATGATATACAACATAATTCTGACAAAATAAATGACATACCTGTACACGAAGAGACAACACACAATAGCTTAGCCCTTGGTGCAGCCACAGCTCTCGGGCACCTGCGTGAGCACATAGAAACTCACTGTCTAATCAGAGACTTCAACACATTAGTTCCCACAATGAGTTCATCAACCTGCCCATCAACAATAAGCACTGGGACTACATAACAGAAGCCATAAAGTTGCATTTTTAAGTCACACATGCCCACTGGGCTAGTTTGTTCCCACCACAATCCACCAGGATAATGTCTGAAGGAGCTAGAAAGTTCCCCTCTACCACTCCTGCCTCCCTCAACCGAGGTACAATATCTGCGCGCAGAGTAGTAGCCATGGACCCACTATCTAACATCCCCTTCAGCTCAACTTTATCCTGTACTAGCACAGTGGTGTAAAACAAACTGTCATTCTGATTAATTCTCATTGTGTTCTGAAAAATGACTGTGTTGTTCTTGGGTACTGACTCACAAAAGTAAGAATAAACAGATTGGATATCATCATCAGTGGAGGAAAAATAAGAATGCCCCACATTGCCCTCCTCAGAACAGAGGCTTTCTAGTTTTCCTGAGACCTGCCAGTCTGTCCACATCCAGGGTTCTGTCGCTGCCCAGCCTCACTACAGTCAAAGCTCATGTGGCCCGGAGAAAAGCACTTGACACACAGCTGGTGCATCTGACAGTGAGCTTTGGTCCAGTGATTAGTGCTTCCACAGTCAGCGCACTCATGCTGACGTTTGTGGAACTGTTTACGGGGCCCTCTACATTTAACATGTTTAAGTCATTTAGCAGACGCTCTTATCCAGAGCGACTTACAGTTAGTGCATACGTAACTTTTTTTTTTCATACCCCCCCGTGGGAATCGAACCCACAACCCTGGCGTTGCAAACACCATGCTCTACGAACTGAGCCGGCCATTCCCTCCACTACCCTAGGCGACGCTGGTCCAATTGTGCGCCGCCCCATGGGTCTCCCGGTCGCGGCCGGCTACGACAGAGCCTGGATTCAAACCAGGACTGTGTTGTGTTACCTGCTTGACAATAGTATTGATGTCCCCCAGGAGAGCAGCAGCAGGTTGCACGTTGTTCCCCATCTCCTCAGCACACAGATCAACCTTGACATTGACCTTGACATAAATAACGTATGTGGAACGTTACTACAACATACCAGCAACGACACGACAGGAAGAGCGCCGTGCGTGACACATGTAACAGCAGCTGGAGGAGTGGCCAAACCTCAAGCTAAACACAACAGAAATAACCAGGCACCACCACATAATGCTAAGGCTGACACACACATGTTCCCTTTTATAAACCGGGTGACTCGAGCCCTGAATGCTGATTGGCTGAAAGCTGTGGTATATCTGACCGTATAACATGGGTCACGTTGAGGGAGGAGGTCAGAGACCTGGCCGTGTTGTGCCAGGATAACAACCTCTCCCTCAACGTGACCAAGACAAAGGAGATGATTGTGGACTACAGGAAAAAAAAGAGGACTGAGCACGCCCCCATTCTCATCGACGGGGCTGTAGTGGAACAGGTTGAGAGCTTCAAGTTCCTTGGTGTCCACATCACCAACGAACTATCATGGTCCAAACACACCAAGACAGTCGTGAAGAGGGCACGACAAAGCCTATTCCCCCTCAGGAGATTGAAAAGATTTGGCATGGGTCCTCAGATCCTCAAAAAATTATACAGCTGCACCATCGAGAGCATCCTGACTGGTTGCATCACCGCCTGGTATGGCAACTGCTTGGCCTCCGACCGCAAGGCACTACAGAGGGTAGTGTGTACGGCCCAGTATATCACTGGGGCCAAGTTTCCTGCCATCCAGGACCTCTATACCAGGCGGTGTCAGAGGAAGGCCCTCAAAATTGTCAAAGACTCCAGCCACCCTAGTCATAGACTGTTCTCTCTGCTACCGCACGGCAAGCGGTACCGGAGTGCCAAGTCTAGGTCCAAAAGACTTCTCAACAGCTTCTACCCCCAAGCCTTAAGACTCCTGAACAGCTAATCATGGCTACCCGGACTATTTGCACTGCCCCCCCACCCCATCCTTTTACGCTGCTGCTACTCTGTTAATTATTTATGCATAGTCACTTTAACTCTACCCACATGTACATATTACTTCAACTACCTCAACTAGCCGGTGCCCCCGCACATTGACTCTGCACCGGTACCCCCCTGTATATATAGCCTCCCTACTGTTATTTTATTTTACTTCTGCTCTTTTTTTCTCAACACTTTTTTTGTTGTTGTTTTATTTTTACTTTTTTGTTTAAAATAAATGCACTGTTGGTTAAGGGCTGTAAGTAAGCATTTCACTGTAATGTCTGCACCTGTTGTATTACGGCGCATGTGGCCAATAAAATTTGATTTGATTTGATTTGAAATTTATTTTGACTGTTCGAATTACGTTGGTAACCAGTTTATAATAGCAATAAGGCACCTCTGGGGTTTGTGGTATAGGGCCAATATACCACGGCTAAGGGCTGTATCGTCGAGGCACTCTGCGTTGCATCGTGCTTAAGAACAGCCCCTAGACGTGGTATATTGGCCATATACCACACCCCATCGGGCCTTATTGCTTAAATATAGATGTACTGTACAGCACTAAGACAGCCATGACATTATTTGGAGAGACCACAAAGACTTATAGAGAAGCTATATAATTGATAGACTAAATCCAATAGACTGAGTCAAATACCTTTATACCTGGTTACAATGAAATGTAGTTCACTATGAAATGACCTGTGACTAGGGTTGCAAAATTACAGTTACTTTCCCCAAATTCCCAGAAATCCCTGTTGGAAGATTCCAGAAATCAGAACGGAATAAGCAGAAAATCTGGAATCCGAAAAAAAGAAGGAAAAAAAAGAAACCCTACTGGTGACCTTTGACCTAGCTGGATGACCTTTACTTGGGTGTCAAACCTGGGAGGAAGGCCAAAGTGCAGGATCCAGTTGAGTCTGGTACCACAACATCAGACTGGAGCAGAGCTCTGCAGTCCCCACCAAGACCATAGAACCAGGAGGATAGGAAGAGGAGGAGGAGGAGGAGGAAGAGAGGAGGAGGAGGATAGGAAGAGAGGAGGAGGAGGATAGGAAGAGAGGAGGAGGAGAGCAGGGACAAAACAAAATGTAATGAAAAGAGGCTAGTTATAGGAGTAGTGTAGTTGTTTGATTGACACCAGTTTACATTGACATGACCTGGCCAGGAGAGACTAGTTATAGATAGGGATTTCAGGAGTTTCGTGGTCCGTTCAAATGGTCAGGGAAATTCTTGGTCCTACTTATACAGTCAATGGTCTGTACATGAATATGATGCCAGCTGAGAGAAGGAGAGGCTGACCTGGAGCGGGCAGCAGCAACACAGTTGGGGTGATCGTCAGGCAGCACCCCTTTACCCATGGGGGTGGGCAGGAAGGGCAGGTCACACCCCTCCACCAGCTCCTTCAGAGCCCCCTCTGCTCTTCAATGGGCTGCACCTGCAGAGGGACACAGACAGAGGGCACTGCCACACGGATTTCAACAGACTGGTCTTCACAACTGGGATGCATTCAGCTGAGCAAAACGTTGTGCAACGTTCAGATAGAAATATAGCATGTAGAACGAACGTGCCTCTCAGACAGGTAGAATGAGAAATCATGTCAACAACATTTGTCGACTGAACGTGGCCCAGTTTTCAACTGAACCGTGGTACAGTGCTATATGTGTTACAGTGCGTCTCAGCTGGCTATTGATCTCTCTTGGACAGACGCACGTAACATAACTGGAAGTAGCGTCTGTCAACAGAATGGGATGTGACAACTTTGTTCCGGTACGCTGATTTTTCACCACTAATCATTTGGACAAATCCCGATTTCGCAGGTGCTCGCATCTTTTCAATTTCAGAACGGGAGGGGACATTTGGCCCATAAACTTGCCGGAAACTTGCAGAGAGTTTCCGTTTAGGGGGGTGGAGAGTTCGCAAGTGGCGTTAGTATCTTTCTCTTAACATCTCCCCAGACCTTATCCAAGTATCTGACGCAATTATGCAAGATTTTAGTTCTGTTTCCCCCAGATTATCTGGCTATTAAAAAAGCAATGCCTACCTTTGCCAATGATGAGTAAAGTCCGTTTGGCTCCTTTCAGGACCGCCAGTGCTTCTGTGATCGCCATATGGTTAGCCATACTCACAGGAGGAGGTGGACTACAGGGCACCTCTCTGACAAAGGAAATAATAAATAATAGGTCAAACATTAAACATGTTACCTAGCAACTTTATTGCATATGTAAATAAACCATGAAGGTCTATCGAGGCTTATTGCTATTCTCTGATGAGAATATTTTGATATAGTGCTATATTTTCTAAGTAATTTAATTTCTGGTTCACTTCAGACGTTAAAAGGTATAACAAGATAAAATAAAAATGACTACGGTGATGTGAATTCAGAGGTATACATATTCAACAGTAACACATTAGTATACATTTTAAATGGATGAAAGACAGTGATGGCCACTAACCTGGCTCTGCTCCTGTCCAATTTAGCATTGACCATGTCCCCAGATATGTCTACGTATACAGCACCTGGACGTCCATACATGCTAGTGCGTGCTGCCTTAGACATACCAAACACCCTTAAATTCAGATCAATTAAGGCTGTGCTGTGCTCTTATGAAGCAGTTAAGGTACCTTGCTAAGCTGGAAAATTAGAGGTCAGAAAAAAGACAATTGCAGGTGATACCAAATGATATGAAGAGGACTACACAGAGGGAGTCAGAGTAGACTGTATACCTTCTCTACCACTGAGGAGATCATATCCAGACTGCTAGACCTAGCAGAGAACTTACTGTACAATCTGCATGCCTCCACCTGACAGAGAAAGAGGACCACAAATAACAAATTATTTCCTCTTTCAGCAATTAAACTGCTAGGGCCAGTTTCCCAGACAGAGATTCTCTATTGAGTTTGCTTTTTAGGCCATGACTAGGCTTAATCTGTGTCCTGGGAAACAACCCCCTAATGTTCAAAAGTCATAAATATCATGGTTCAATCGGTACCTGTGGAAACTCTTGAAACGCCCCAGTGGTCTCTTGGTTTTGATCGGAGGAGCCTCCAATAACAATCACAGGCCTACAGAGAGAGAGGTATCACACAATGACATCAACTGACAATCTGAGATAGTTTGGAGTCCTCAGATAATTTTTTGCAGTGTGCGGATAGCATCCCTTCTTTTGAAAGGACCACTGAACATGAGTAGTAGGGTCTTCTGTTTGTGGAGTTCTAGCATACCAGCAGTTCATGTTAGCGTTGGCCATTCCACCAAGTGCATGGATGAGTCCCGGTCCAGACACAACCAGACACGCACCTGGACTGGAGAGGAACAGACAGACAGAGGGACAGACAGGAAGACAGGCAGACAGACACACAAAGGGTCAGACAGACAGGCAGACATAATTAGCAATGCAAAAAAGCTATGAAACTGACCCTCACACACTACACGCTCCTGTAGTCTATGTACGGGTAGTTAATATCACATGATTTGGGGAGAGCTGGTTTAGTAATAAAAAGGTGGCTTATGGCTTGTTCATTGCGCATTCCCACATACTTGATTCCTGAGGCTTGAGCTGCCTTAGCTACTTCAATGACTGGAACACCAACTATTCCAAACATATATTCTACATTCTGTAGAGAGTTACATGTAGATACAGTATATTTACCTTTTTTTAAACATTTTTAGTCATTTAGCAGACGCTCTTATCCAGAGCGATTTACAGTTAGTGAGTGCATACATTTTCATACTGAATTGTATATGAATTGTTACAATGTAGTTTAGATTTTCTTTGCATTGACACACACATTGGCATGCATCAACAAGGGTGTTAACATATACTATTCCACATAAACATCTAAATGTTTTTCTACAACAATATTAATAGTTAGCTATACCAGTGCAATGACCTATGGCACACTTTCACAACTCATAGTGTTACATTCTCACTGCCAAGGACATGATCAGCGACTAATATATTATTAGCAACACGGTTACACAGTATAACACTGTTTTATATATATTGCACACACTTCACCTGAGCTTTTAGTGCCTCTGCAATGAGCTGAGCCCCAGTCACATCTTCCATTATTATTGTCGAGAAATCTGTTCAAAGTGCAAACGCGGTTAGCAATGATTTCTTGGACTTGTTGTTCAGTAGCTTATAAATCGTGTTTAGATCTCTTGCAAATCATTAGTTTTGTCTGCTTTCCAGCATGCATTACATGAGTAGCTTTTTCTTCTTCAGTGGGGTTTATAGGAAGTTGGCATCCAACGTTATGGTGCATTACTGCCCCCTATTGTACAGAAGTGTGGACATGAGCCGTGCAATAGCAGTCATGAATATTTAATAAACTAGTAGCATTTTTCTTTTTTTATTGCAAGAAATACATAATAAGCCCTCATTATGTGTTTATAACTGCACTTTACTTAACACTTAACTCAGTTAAGTCATTATGAGTGTATGACAGTATGAAAAAAAAAATGTATGCACTCACTAACTGTAAGTCGCTCTGGATAAGAGCTTCTGCTAAATGACTAAAATGTAAAATGTAAATGACTTGAGTGTATGCATTATAGATATAGGCTTCATAGAAAGTGTTACAAATGTTCTCCTGTCATCTTATAGGAGATCCATTCATGGATTTAGTTATGGCTTGAGAATGTGACTGGTCTACGGAGTTCTCCTTTATGTCTGTCTTTATATGTGACAACAACTTTTCTGTATTATGTGTATTTCCACAATCAATAATCATAAACGGTACTTCACTATGAATACTTTTGACTATGTGGTTTGAAGTACTTTACCGTTATCTTGCACATACATGAAGACTACTATAGACAGAAATCAATGCAGTAATGTTTTATTAAATAAAGGCTCTGATTAAAATATCATATTAATAAAATCAGGCATTTGGCTAATTCTTCTTCCCAGAAGCTCCTGTGAATGGTTTGGAGATGGCTCTGGAGAGAGCGTGTAACACCCTGACTATGAGTGGGCGTTTACGGGACTGGGACTCCTGGGGAGCAGGGGCCGGTGTGGTTGTCAGGTCCTCCTTGGGTGGGGAAGTGGATGGAACCTCTGGAACCTCACACTCAGCATCTGTCATGAGAACATTTCATAATCAGAAAATGAATGTGTGTGTTTGTGTCTGTCCGTCTGTCCGTCTGCCTGTCCGTCTGTCTGCCTGTCTGCCTGTCTGTCCGTCTGCCTGTCTGTCCGTCTGTATGCCTGTCTGCCTGTCTGTCTGTCTGTCTGTCTGTCCGTCAGTCAGTCTGTCTGTCTGCCTGCCTGCCTGTCCGTCTGCCTGTCCGTCTGTCTGTCTGCCTGTTTGCCTGTCTTTTTGTCTGCCTGTATGTCTGTCTGCCCGTCCGTCTGCCTGTCAGTCTGCCTGTCTGTCTGCATGTCTGTCCGTCGGTCTGCCTGTATCTGTTGTCACTGTTTTAACAAGCTTGTCATAGGGTGATACATCAATATGACATTATCGATGCTTATCACTTACCCTGTGAAATATGAGTCTCTCTGAGATGTTTGGTAGGCAGCGCATCCTGTTCAGGGTGTCTCTTCGGTTCCCCTTTTGTCTTGAACAGCTGTTGACAAAACACATCAGGACAACTGAGCCTGTGTAAAATACAGAGTGTGCATCCTAAAAGGCACCCTATTCGCTACGTAAGGCACTACTTTTGACAAGGGCCCAGAGAGCTCTGGTAAAAAGTCGTGCACTATATAGGGAATAGGGTGCCATTTGGGACTCTCCCATGTGTATTAGGATTGCATTACAGCGTCCTCACTCAACCTCCTAAAGACAATGACAACAGTTTTGTTCTAATGCTGAGAGACAATAGGGGTGTAGTGAATCTGTAGGGTAAATTTCAGCCCTGCCTTACAGAGGTAATCTCAAAACACAGAGCACCCTACCTTAATCATGATCTTTGGAAACTTATGCATTTTCGGTAGGAAACGCCACTTCCTGTTCTTCTTAGTCTCTTCCCCTCTGGCAGAGGGAAGACGGGCCATGCCGTCAGCCTTTACATCAGCCGGGCTAAGGCTCCTGGCAGGGAATTCCTCAGTAGCATTAAGGTCAGCTACAACACCATGAGTGATGTCACTTGTGGCATTGCTGGTGTCTGAGTGAGAAGAGCACGCTAGTGTGACCGACCTGTGTACAATAACTGGGAGAAGAGGACGCAGCCATTGAAGTCAGTCACTGCATCCCAAATGGCATTCTCTTCACTTTATAGTGCACTACTTTTGACCAGGGCCCATAGGGTCTGGTCAAAAGTAGTGCACTAAATATGGAAGAAGGTGCCATTTTGGACACAACCAGTGAATTTCACATCATAAAACGCAATGTATTGAGCATCATGTTACAATTAAGTCCTATGCAGATGAAAATAGGTACTTTCACTTACCATCCTCCATTGTAGACTTGGACACATAAGTCAGGCTGTCCATCACCACGTCTGTCATCAACTTGATGACCTGATCCAAAACCATTTCAGCCGATGGTGGCATAGGCCTTCCCATACACTGCCCCAGGAGTCTCCTAACAGAAGTCTGGGCAAAGTTGTAAATGAGCTCTGAGGCATCGTCCTTTGACAGCTTCCTCAGGGCTGGTTTAGGCAGCGCTGGTTGAGAGAGGCTTCTGTGGCCAACCATGGATTGAAGCTGGCGGTTTATGGTTATCTCCTGAATGAGACCATGGACCTTTGCGATCAGGTTGCCAGATGCACCTTGAAGGGCTTCAACTGACAGGAGCCTATCCAGATGTTCTTCTGCTGAAGTCATCTCTGGGTCGTCCGTCTTCAATGTGTCCATTATAGTTTTCACTATGATATTGGTGTCAGATATGTTTATTTCTTGTTGGCTCACAAGCGTTGACCGTGAACCTGTCTCGTCCATTGCGATAGAGGTATGGGATTCTGTCCTTGTGATTTCATCGGCAGCGCTCATGTCAGGCAACTGGTCGAGTCTAACATGTTAGTGGCTATCAGACACTCCTCACTTGCAATCTGCCCAACAGATGAACTCTCAGAGTTGGCCACTCTACACTTGATCACATTTAGGATCAAGCTGAGCGTCTTCTTTGCAGTTTTGCTAAAGCCTTCTTGGCTGACTGCCACTGTTACGTCTTTTAGAGCCACAAGAGGTTTGCAACTTTCACTCAATCCACTGCCGTGGAGAGGAGAGGCTCTCTTCAAACTGTTGTTGCTCACAACTGACATACTCCTGGTGGGCAGAGTGACATCCTCACTGCATGTGTCAATTATATGGTGGTCTGTTGAAGAGCCACTCGAAGACACAAGGGCTTTAGACCTTTTAGCCAAACAGACTTTTGACAAAGGCTTCTCACTTCTCACAGACGGAGGGCGGCTCCTGTCCTCAACAAGAGCAGTGTCAGCGGACTTAGAATGTCTGAGTGTCTCCACAGGGGCGGAGTCCAGCACATATTTGGCTGTGGTGACTGACACTGGTGGAAAAGAGAAAAAGATGTTCAGTCTATCCTTTACTCTGTGGTACATGGTTTGAGCAGCATCCAATAAGTTGTCAAAGACAACTCTGGGTTTGAGCTGGAACTCCAGCTTTTTCTCTCCTAGTGGGAAGGAGTCTGCGTCGTCCACAGTGTACTGGGATACACTTTCAAGGTCTTGCATGATAATATTTACTATATCTTCGGCTGTAGAAACCGCATGGTGTGAGAAGGTGGTGCTAGGCATGCTCTGTAGCAAAGAATGGCTGGCTTTGCTAGCAGCTCTGAGAATGGTCTCACTCACAATGTGTTTGGCCTTAGCTCGGAACTCAGCACTGTGAAAGCTCTGGATGGAAATGTTAGAGGTTCTGCTGGCTGCACTAAGAGATCGCGTGAGTGTGGCAATCTCGGCTGATGTCACATCACTCGAAATGGTGAGGTCCTCCAATTTCGAAATTATCGAGTCCAACTTCTGGTTGAAGTCGAAGGATGAATTTGACGTGCTCTCCCCAACGGAAGCGGAGCAGTCTTCCTTTGAAGTGTCCACCCTCAGCACCGAGATCACCTGTTTGATTACCCCTTTAGTGCAGGTGTCGAGGGTGAGCTGGTAGGCTGAGGCTGGGGACTTAGAAGGGTCTTACTGTCTGTCTTCTGTACAGGAGACACTGCCAAAGTGGCCTCAGTTACAGGAGATTCCTGCACAGTGGCCTCAGTTACAAGTAGTCCAGTTGCAGAAAGCTCGATTTGCACAGGAGTATTTTTTCCCTCAGTGAGATGGTGGGAGGTGAACAGCTTCCTTAGTTTGTCCAGGGTTTTGGTATAAATCTTCTGGGAACCTGAACTCACTTCCACCCAGAACATTTTGCGACCTGATTTCGTACGCATGGAGGCCTTATTGACCTCAGATACCTCATGCAGGTCGGAAATAATTCCACCAAAGAGATCAGAGGATGCCTCCTCAATATTCTCTGAGGAAACATGGACAGATAGGATTTCCGACAGTTTCCCACAAGTGTCGGTTTTATCCAGCGCAGCAGTATATGTCACAGCTGCATCCTGAATGACCTGAGTGATGCATTGCTCAGCTTTGACAATATACTCCTCCACTGGTTGACCATGGAGGATGTCAACTTTATCAGCAGGGAGCTCCTTCTGAATACTCACATTCTCCTCTGATGGGCATGGGTTGTTGAAGATAATGCTCTCAGTGACCATCTTAGAGGAGGCGAGAGATGAGTCGAGAAGCAGAGATCTGTATATTGTCGAGGTGGACATCTCTGGGTGCTTTATCACAGCAGCCTCCTCCAAAATGGCCGACGGGCCCTGGAGGATGTCAGAGATATCCATGTCCTCAATGGTCTCTACCAGAGACGATAGTAGGTCTCTGGCTGCCAGGTTGGTAGGTCTCTGGTTCTCAAGCTCTGTTTTGATTGCTTGACAGGCAGTTGCCAGAGCAACAACAGAGCGAGAACACAACTGCTTCAAGGTGGAGTCAGAAAAAGATGATGACAGATCTGTCATGGACATGGTGGAGAGTTGACTCTCAGAGACAAATGGGCTGAGTTTGACAGACACCTGTCTGACCAAGTCCCCAGCAAGAGCTCTCATATCTATTGCTCCACTAGCTGAGTTGTGGGAGCAGGCACTCTGTGGCCTTGACGGGTTCCTGTTATCCAAAAATCCTGTTATCCAAAAAACCTCAAGTACAAGATCCACAACATCGGATGACACTTCTGTCACTCTGTTGTCGGACAGAAATGTACTTGGATGAATGGTGCCTGCATTCACAGTCCAGTCGCAAATGGAGTTGTTGGACTGACTCTTGACTAGTGGAACTAGACAGGTTTCACTTGGACCTTGGCCAAAGAGCTCTGCCATTTTGAGCAGAACTGATCTTAAGACCTTTGACTTGGAAATGTTCAGCAGTGGGTCGTTGTTGGACAGTCTGGTGGATGGTCTGCTAGCCGATCTGTGAACCACTAGGCTTTGTATTTCTGCCGAAATGGCAGTTAGAAAATAGGTCAAGGGGCTGGACGCTCTCCCCTCATTTCCTCCGTTGGCTTTAGCCTTGATGATGCTATCTATGATGATGACTATGACCTGTCCAGCCAGAGGACCCAAGATGGCCTCAAGCTCCCTCTCTAACTCAAGGGGAGACTTGTGGCCGAGCGCAATATGCTCTATGGCATGGGAATACATCTTAGAAGTCGCCATGCTTAGCATCTCTTGGGCAAACTGTTGACTTGCTGAGATACTTCCAGTCAGCAGAACTAGAGTTCCCTGACTGACACTTCGCATTAGCTCAGCCAATCTGGAGTTGAGAAGGTTTATAACCAACTCGACAATACCCATCATAAACTTGCCGTCCGTTGACATTTTGCTAGGTCTGTATTTCTCCTGTCTACTCCGTTTGGGCAGCGGTACGATGTCACCCTGCGACTGGCCGCTCTGGACCATGTCGAAGACAGAGTCCTCAGAGATGCCAAACACAGATCTCAGTGGTGCTGAGTGTTGTCTGTGTCTCATCTCTCTATCGCCACCCTCAGGTGAGGAGACATATCGCTCTTCGTTCTCACTTAGCAAAGAGGTCATGGACCTGCAGAATGCACAACATAAATGAATAGTATATGGTAACAAAATAAAAAATATGATCCAAGAATTTGGGACACTAACTCAACCTTGTTATTATTATTCAAAGGAAGCATTGTGAACCATCTCAAACCACACTCAGAGCAAACATTAACATTCAGAGTAAACGTTTTAGAGTGGTTGTGTAGTATCTAAGTAGTATTTCTCACTAAGTGGATCTGGAATGGATATTTGTACCTATAACAGGAAATACCTGCAAAAAGAGGAGGGGATAGAGCTAGGTATCTGTGAGAGGAGGGGATAGGGCTAGATACCTGTGAGAGGAGGGGATAGGGCTAGGTACCTGTGAGAGGAGGGGATAGGGCTAGGTACCTGTGAGAGGAGGGGATAGGGCTAGGTACCTGTGAGAGGCGTGGATAGGGGTAGGTACCTGTGAGAGGAGGGGATAGGGCTAGGTACCTGTGAAAGGAGGGGATAGGGCTAGGTACCTTTGAGAGGCGTGGATAGGGGTAGGTACCTGTGAGAGGAGGGGATAGGGCTAGGTACCTTTGAGAGGCGTGGATAGGGGTAGGTACCTGTGAGAGGAGGGGATAGGGGTAGGTACCTGTGAGAGGAGAGGATAGGGCTAGGTACCTTTGAGAGGAGGGGATAGGGCTAGGTACCTGTGAGAGGAGAGGATAGGGCTAGGTACCTTTGAGAGGAGGGGATAGGGCTAGGTACCTGTGAGAGGCATGGATAGGGCTAGGTACCTGTTAGAGGCATGGATAGGGCTAGGTACCTGTGAGAGGCATGGATAAGGCTAGGTACCTGTGAGAGGCGTGGATAGGGCTAGGTACCTGTGAGAGGAGGTGATAGGGCTAGGTACCTGTTAGAGGCATGGATAGGGCTAGGTACCTGTGAGAGGAGGGGATAGGGCTAGGTACCTGTGAGAGGAGGGGATAGGGCTAGGTACCTGTGAGAGGCGTGGATAGGGGTAGGTACCTGTGAGAGGAGGGGATAGGGCTAGGTACCTGTGAGAGGAGGGGATAGGGGTAGGTACCTGTGAGAGGAGGGGATAGGGGTAGGTACCTGTGAGAGGAGGGGATAGGGCTAGGTACCTGTGAGAGGAGGGGATAGGGCTAGGTACCTGTGAGAGGAGGGGATAGGGCTAGGTACCTGTGAGAGGCGTGGATAGGGGTAGGTACCTGTGAGAGGAGGGGATAGGGCTAGGTACCTGTGAAAGGAGGGGATAGGGCTAGGTACCTTTGAGAGGCGTGGATAGGGGTAGGTACCTGTGAGAGGAGGGGATAGGGCTAGGTACCTTTGAGAGGCGTGGATAGGGGTAGGTACCTGTGAGAGGAGGGGATAGGGGTAGGTACCTTTGAGAGGAGGGGATAGGGCTAGGTACCTGTGCGAGGAGAGGATAGGGCTAGGTACCTTTGAGAGGAGCGGATAGGGCTAGGTACCTGTGAGAGGCATGGATAGGGCTAGGTACCTGTTAGAGGCATGGATAGGGCTAGGTACCTGTGAGAGGCGTGGATAAGGCTAGGTACCTGTGAGATGCGTGGATAGGGCTAGGTACCTGTGAGAGGAGGGGATAGGGCTAGGTACCTGTGAGAGGAGGGGAAAGGCGTGGGAGTGCGTGTGCTGCAGGCAGTTCTGGCGCTGGTGCACCTGCTGGGTCCTCCACTACAGCTGAATCTGACGCTGCGGCCAAGAGAGGTCACCTCTCCTGCCTCATTACTTCCTGATCCAGAAGAGCTTGGCGAATCAGAGAGCTCTATCTGCATGGTGAGGTCAAGGGCGGGAACAACCACAGTGGATGTAGACTCCATCACCCATGCTACAATATCCATACACTTGGCACTAAACTCATGTCTGCTCATCTGCAATGTTAAAAGACCATACAGAGTTAGTTTGTTAAAGGGGCTGCACTGATATAAAATGTAGAACCATTTACTCAAGCTAGTCAATTAAAGCAGTGGTTCAGGATTAAAGGTCCTGCAGGATTTCCACAAATGAATGTTTGGTCCATTTTACCAACATTAACTACTTTAGAGGTGACTATAACTCACCCCGGCACGCATATTCTCACTCAGCAGATTCCAATGGCTGAAAAGTAAATAAATGCAAGTACACAATGAACTACATGACATTACCTCTATTATCTTAGACTATGTTATGGATAGACATTACCTCTATTATTTTAGATTACGTTATGGATGGACATTACCTCTATGATTTTAGATTACGTTATGGATGGACATTACCTCTATTATTTTAGATTACGTTATGGATGGACATTACCTCTATTATTTTAGATTACGTTATGGATGGACATTACCTCTATTATTTTAGATTACGTTATGGATGGACATTACCTCTATTATCTTAGATTACGTTATGGATGGACATTACCTCTATTATCTTAGACTACGTTATGGATGGACCTCTATGGAACTAGGCCACACCCAGACATCCCTGATTGGTTATTTGGTCCGTTGAGTCCTTTGTATTGGCCCGAGACTATGGGAGACTCTCAATCTCCTCGCCTCCTTCTCAAAACCCATTGGATGAGAAGGTCAGAAGGGCGGGACCTCTGGCTTTCTCATCCAATGGGTTTTGAGAAGAGAGGACACGAGGAGTATGCAATTGAGATAGGGAACATATCTAGGGGATGCATGGGGAAGCCAAAGAGCAACTTACTCGTCCTTCATGTCCTGCACAAAGGTGTGTAGGTCTGGGTAGCTTCTCTTTCCCCTGCTGAGGGTGAGGCTGGTCTGGGAAGTTTCATCCTTGTGGGTCACGGTAGTGAAGGTCACCACTGCAGCCTGATGGCGACAACAGAAAGCAGAGTTAGGCTGTAATTCAATTTTGCGTCATTAAAACACAAAATATCTCAATGAAATGTCATACATGTAATAGAAAAATACATCAAATACATCAACTTGTCCGAGAGAGATTTACATGGTTACAAAAACGTCACGCCACTTTTTTCCAAGATGGCGAAGTAGTGCAGTCCTGTTTCTGTCGTGTGTCTGTAAATAGCCTGTAAATACCCTGTTTTTTGTATTTTTCGTACATATTTCCCTATCAGACTTTTCATCCTTCTACAAAATATACTTTCCTGCAACCCGCCTCACTCAATGTGGAACGGATTCTATTATCAACTTACCTTTATCTAGAATCTAGAATCTCCAGTTGAAACTAGCTAGCCATCTAACTAGCTACTTGCTATTAGCCACAGCTAGCGGTGTTTCACCCAGAACATTGGATTTTTTTCCGCGGGATTAATTTTAATCACTGGACATTGATCACCGGATATTCGGCCAGTCTGCACAGCGCGTTATCGACCCAGAACATATCAGTTTTTCCGCCGGAATCACTGAATCACTGGACCTTTAACTCCGGATTCATCGCTACCAGCTAGCTACCACCAGCCAGCTACAACAAAACGGACGCTGTGGTCTGGCTAATCATCCTGAGCTAGGCCCATCGCCCATCTCCCGGCTATCTACCTCTCTGTCAACCGGACGGGACCACCTAGTGTTGACACGGAGCCCCGCCGATCCTACACGACTGGTCTACCGACGAAATCGTCTGATGTGGTTACGACGTTAACCACGAAGATTCCATCCATCTGCTAGCCCTGGCCCGCTAGCACACGCTAGCCGTGGCCTCTTACTAGTGCTTCACCACCGGACCTTATGATAACTCAGATATACAGCTGATATCTGCTGGACTGTTCCTTTTTACGGTACTACATCCTGTTTATGTTTAGCCTCAGCCCAAACATGGTTAGTTTATTGTTGTTTCGGTTATTTCTAATTGTACTATATCACTGTAGACCCCCCAGCCTAGCTAAACCTGCCTTAGATAGCTCCTTTGCACCTTCCCCTATACACGCGGAGACCGACTCAATTGATGACTCCAGCGATGCTATCTCTTTCATTGTTACCCAACGCTTAGGTTTACCTCCACTTTACTCATATCCTTCCATATCCTTGTCTGTACATAATGCCCTGAATCTTTTCTATAACACCCGGAAATCTGCCCCCTTTATTCTATGTACCCAACGCACTAGAAGACCAGTTCTTAAAGCCTTTAGCCGTATCCTTATTCTAGTCCTCCTCTGTTCCTCTGGTGATGTAGAGGCTAACCCAGGCCCTGCAGCCCTCAGTATCACTCCTACTCCCCAGGCGCTATCATTTGATGACTTCTGTAATCGCAAAAGTCTTGGTTTCTTGCACATAAATATCAGAAGTCTACTTCCTAAGTTTGAGTTATTCACTGCGTTAGCACACTCTGCCAACCCTGATGTTCTAGCAGTGTCTGAATCCTGGCTCAGGAAGGCCACCAAAAATTCTGAAATGTCCATCCCCAACTATAACATTTTCCGTCTAGATAGAACTGCCAAAGGGGGTGGAGTTGCAATCTACTGTAGAGATAGCCTGCAGAGCTCTATCATACTATCCAGGTCTGTGCCCAAACAGTTTGAGCTTCTACTTCTAAAAATCCACCTTTCCAGAAATAAGTCTCTCACTGTTGCCGCTTGCTACAGACCCCCCTCAGCCCCCAGCTGTGCCCTGGACACCATATGTGAATTGATTGCCCCCCATTTATCCTCAGAGTTTGTACTGCTTGGTGACCTAAATTGGGATATGCTTAATACCCCAGCCATCCTACAATCCAAGCTAGATGCCCTCAACCTCACGCAAATTATCAACGAACCTACCAGGTACAACCCTAAATCCGTAAACATGGGTACCCTCATAGATATCATCCTGACTAACATACCCTCTAAATACACCTCAGCTGTCTTCAACCAGGATCTCAGCGATCACTGCCTTATTGCCTGCGTCCGTAACGGGTCCGCGGTCAAACGGTCACCCCTCATCACTGTCAAACGCTCCCTAAAACACTTTAGCGAGGAGGCCTTCCTAATTGACCTGGCCCAGGTATCCTGGATGGATATAGATCTCATTCCGTCAGTAGAGGATGCCTGGTTGTTCCTTAAAAGTAATTTCCTCTCAATCTTAAATAAACATGCCCCATTCAAAAAATACAGAACTAAGAACCGATATAGCCCCTGGTTCTCCTCAGACTTGACTGCCCTTGACCAGCACAAAAACATCCTGTGGCGTACAGCATTAGCATCAAATAGCCCCCGCGATATGCAACTTTTCAGGGAAGTTAGGAACCAATATACACAAGCAGTCAGGAAAGCAAAGGCTAACTTTTTCAAACAGAAATTTGCATCCTGTAGCACTAACTCCAAAAAGTTTTGGGACACTGTAAAGTCCATGGAGAATAAGAGCACTTCCTCCCAGCTGCCCACTGCACTGAGGCTAGGAAACACTATCACCACCGATAAATCTACAATAATCGAGAATTTCAACAAGCATTTTGCTACAGCTGGCCATGCTTTCCATCTGGCTACCACTAACCCGGCCACCAACTCTGCACCCTCTGCTGCAACTTGCCCATGCCCCCCCCGCTTCTCCTTCACACAAATTCAGACAGCTGATGTTTTGAAAGCGCTGCAAAATCTGGACCCCTACAAATCAGCTGGGCTAGACAATCTGGACCCTTTCTTTCTAAAACTAGCCGCCGAAATTGTCGCAACCCCTATTACTAGTCTGTTCAACCTCTCTTTCATAACGTCTGAGATCCCCAGAGATTGGAAAGCTGCTGCAGTCATCCCCCTCTTCAAAGGGGGTGACACTCTAGATCCAAACTGCTACAGACCTATATCCATCCTGCCCTGCCTTTCGAAAGTATTCGAAAGCCAAGTTAACAAACAGATCATCGACCATTTCGAATACCACCGTACCTTCTCCGCTATGCAATCCGGTTTCCGAGCTGGTCACGGGTGCACGTCAGCCACGCTCAAGGTCCTAAACGATATTATAACCGCGATTGATAATAGACAGTACTGTGCAGCCGTCTTCATCGACCTGGCCAAGGCTTTCGACTCTGTCAACCACCGCATTCTTATTGGCAGACTAAATAGCCTTGGTTTCTCAAATGACTGCCTCGCCTGGTTCACCAACTACTTCTCAGATAGAGTTCAGTGTGTCAAATCGGAGGGCCTGTTGTCTGGACCTATGGCAGTCTCTATGGGGGTGCCACAGGGTTCAATTCTTGGGCCGACACTTTTCTCCGTGTATATCAATGATGTCGCTCTTGCTGCTGGTGACTCTCAGATCCACCTCTACGCAGACGACACCATTTTGTATACATCTGGCCCTTCATTGGACACTGTGTTAACAAACCTCCAAACGAGCTTCAATGCCATACAACAATCCTTCAGTAGCCTTCAACTGCTCTTAAACACTAGTAAAACTAAATGCATGCTTTTCAATCGAATGCTGCTAGCACCCGCCCACCCAACTAGAATCACCACTCTCGACGGGTCTGACCTAGAGTATGTGGACAACTACAAATATCTAGGTGTCTGGTTAGACTGTAAACTCAACTTCCAGACTCACATAAAGAATCTCCAATCCAAAGTTAAATCTAGAATCGGCTTCCTATTTCGCAACAAAGCCTCCTTCACTCATGCTGCCAAACATGCCCTCGTAAAACTGACTATCCTACCGATCCTTGACTTCGGCGATGTCATTTACAAAATAGCCTCCAACACTCTACTCAGCAAACTGGATGTAGTCTATCACAGTGCCATCCGTTTTGTCTCCAAAGCCCCATACACTACCCACCACTGTGACCTGTACGCTCTTGTTGGCTGGTCCTCACTACATGTTCGTCGTCAAACCCACTGGCTCCAGGCCATCTATAAATCACTGCTAGGCAAATCCCCGCCTTATCTTAGCTCATTGGTCACCATAGCAGCACCCACCCGTAGTCTGCGCTCCAGCAGGTATATCTCACTGGTCATTCCCAAAGCCAACACCTCCTTTGGCCGCCATTCCTTCCAGTTCTCTGCTGCCAATGACTGGAACGAATTGCAAAAATCTCTGAAGCTGGAGACTCTTATCTCCCTCAATAACTTTAAGCATCAGTTGTCAGAGCACCTTACCGATCACTGCACCTGTACACAGCCCATCTGAAATTAGCCCACCCAACTACCTCATCCCTATATTGTTATTTATTTTGCTCTTTTGCACCCCAGTATCTCTATTTGCACATAATCTCTTGCACATCTAGCATTCCAGTGTTAATAATATTGTAATTATTCTGCACTATAGCCTATTTATTGCCTTACCTCCATAACTTGCTACATTTGCACACACTGTATATATATTTTCTGTTGTATTTCTGACTTTATGTTTTTTTACCCCATATGTAACTCTGTGTTGTTTTTATTGCACTACTTTGCTTTATCTTGGCCAGGTCGCAGTTGTAAATGAGAACCTGTTCTCAACTGGCATACCTGGTTAAATAAAGGTGAAATAAATAAAAATAAAATAAAAATAAAAGCCTACACGAAATACAGCCCTTATTTTATGTGTTTCTAAAATCGCCTATGGGAAAAATTAATGGTGGAAAAACGATTGGAACCATTTCCCTGTTTGACCGCTAGGTTTTATGGGTATTATCACACCTCCACTGTAACACTCTATAGAGGGGTTGGTTGTTTAGCAACAAAACTGGCATGCAACTATGGGGCAAAATAGACAGGGTTTGACTTAGACAACATGTAAACTATATTTAGTCTCTAAATGTTTAATGCAAACATAAATACATTTGAACAATGAACTCGTCTCAAATACATTGTTACAGTTGTTGTTGGTTAGCTAGGTAGCGAATTTTAGTCATTGCATAGACATGATATCAGTCAAAACACCTCAAAACAAGACATGGTATCAATAACACCATACAACGAGCTGAAACATGCCATAGAGCTACGATTCCCCACATGGCAGCTTGTTGTTAGCTGAGGTACAGAATCATAACAAGATACACGACTTCCGGCCATCGATGCGCGAGCATCATTTTCGTGACGTCAGCCAACCCTTCTATGGCTCCTGGTCAAAAGTAGTACACTAGCCTACATAGGGAATAGGGTGCCATTTTGGACGAATTTATGAAGGTGCTGTCATAACCTTTGACCCCCATTTGACCCTACTGTACCTTTAGCCAACTCTCATGACTCCCCGGCCATATACTTTCTAGTTTGATATTACAGCATGAATAGCACATTATTTCATTTGTTAAACAATATTTAATCCACAGTAATTAATATAATTGAAGATTTAAAAATAAATAACATGTCTACCTTGAACTCTTTATTCTCCATCTCCTTGCAAAATCAGCACATTTCCTTGCCAAAATGAACGCGCATCCAGAGCGAAAACAAACGCAATCCTCCAGCACTAGGGAGGATTAGACTGAACTGCTCCAGCGGTTTTTGATCAGTTTCAACATTTATCAGTGATGACGTAACAATGACCTGTACAGATTTGACGCACTTTCGATCTCGTGCTGATGCAACACTCTGTGTTGTTGAAAGCTCATGTATGGAAATCCTGCGAGTTGTAAACAAATGTAGGCTATTGTTGCCCTTAAAACTGTAATGTTGAGGACGCCATGAAAAATAAAATACATAACCCACACCGTTAGGCCAAGGTACATGCAATATTCATCACTTTGCCAATAGACTTCTTGTTCCTTGTTGTATGTAGCCTTTCTTTTGGGATTAGCACCACTGTCACCTAGAAATTGATACTGCGGTTGTCACATAAAACAGATAACCCATAGTTCATTATTAAATAACATAACTCATTTCTTTATTTTATTACTCATAAAATATACAGCAATCTTCAGATACTGAAAGAATTCATGGGAGTTTCGAATTCAGTCACTATTTCATATGTACATGCTAGTTTCATCCTTTTAAAGAAAAAAAAGGACACGAAAAAACCTGTGAACCTCCTGATCCTGATTTGACGAACATAGCATATGTATTGTACATATTTCCAGTTAAAATTATTTTCAAAAAGAGACAAAAACGGGGGTTTGAACAAGCAATCACATAAAAGGATTGAGTGGTTTCATTTTTTTGAAGAAGTTAAGCAAGCAAAACCTGTCAAAATACATTGATTATAAGACCAAGACAAATAATATATATATATTTTTTTCAACAGAAGAAAATCTAAATGCTGCTGTCCTACCATTGGTTTACAGTGTTTCTCCTCTCCAAGGGAGGCATGTTTTCCCCCTCGTATGCCTCGGAATAGTATCAGTGCTTTTCACAAACGTTGTAGTACTTAGTGTGCATCATTGTTTTCGCTCATACAGCTGCCCCTACTCTCCTAACCTCCCCTCAGTAACTAAAGAAGGCACAAAATGATGACATAAATATCACAAGAAAGAATACATGAATTAATAATTTACTTTCTAAAATATTTTCTAGAGGGCAAAGGACAGGTAGGTTTAATAACGCAAATGTAAAAAGTCCTGTCGCTCACATACAAATGCAAAATCTAAATGGCACCCTATTCTTTATAGAGTACACTACTTTTGACCAGAACCCTATGGCCCTGGTCAAAAGTAGTGTACTATAAAGGGAATAGGGTGCCATTGGGGATGGAAATTCTTTGAAATTACTCATGAGAGCAAATACTACGATTCTTTGGTTCCCACAGAGGGTCAGGAGCTTAAGACATGAATGATTTTATTAAAATGTTTGTTCATAAAAAATAAATGATTTCCCCTCCTCCCACATGGATTACAGACAAGAGGCTAGGTGCGTTCTGACTGTCTTAGTGTGCGGATAAACATGACCATCACTCTCATAAAACTTAAATGAAACATCACTCCTTATGTTTTTTCTCAGGCCAAAACGCTCAATCCCATTTCTACTGTCAAAACAGGTTTTGAAAAGGCTTCTTCCACATCTTTTGGTCCATGTCTGTTTTTCACTCAGTGAAGTGCTACTATCCCCTTGGACTACAGGTTATTGCCGTCATAAGGTGTCCGTCTGTCTGTTGGCTGGACAGTTTCTACCGTTTAGGACCTTTGTGGGTAAAGGTAAAGGTGGGGTATAGCAGCAGCAGTTCCTCTGAAGTCCAGTATCTGCTGGAAGGACACCTGGTGGTATGAGAGGATGAGTGTGGCCAGCCAGCCTGTTGTGCCTCCCCCTCTCCCTCCCTCCCTCCCTCCCTCCATTTCTCTCTCTCCAACTGCGGGACTCTTAAGGCTCCTGTGCGGACTGTCTCGGCTCGTGCCCTCCCAAAGCTGGCTGTGGTGATTTAAGACACGGTGTGTATGTGTGGATTTGTTTGTGGCCTCTGCCCCACTTCACTGTCCATCCGCCTGCCCTTGGCTCCCCTCCTGGGCAGCGACCACCACCCCCCTCAGTATGTCTCTGAGTCTGAGTCGTTGAGTTCCTCATCCTTGTAGAAGCCTCCATCGTGGTCGCGGTGGCCGATGTTGTTGAAGCTGCAGTAGGAGCTGTGCTCGCTGCGCAGCACGGGCAGGCTGTCGAAGGTCACACTCTTGGAGGGGCTGGTGGTGTAGTGGTTAATGGCACTGAAGGACAGGCTGGGCGCCGGGTTGCAGGGGGACACGGGCATCATGGTGGCCAGGATCAGCGCCAGGCAGTCCGCCACGTCTTTGTTGGGGGCGCAGGCCAAGGCAGGCGTGTAACCTGAGGGGTTCAAACAGAACAGCAGAGGGTCACTTCAGGAGCATCACCGTTTACTATAACACTTTTGGTGAAAAACATGAAATAACACCAGGCTAGGAGATACAAAGTTAAGACAATAACTAAGCAGTGGACTAGAGAGAAACATTTGTGGACACATTGAGAAGAGAAGTACAGAAGAAAACGGTGTTAGCGTTATGGATCTTACCATTCTCATCGACTGCGAGCACACTAGTAGCTCCTGAACCACCACCGTCAGACCATTTCTGGCTGCAACGTGTAACGGCCTGAGGAGAAAGTACCGTCAGATTAGCCAGCAGCAAATGAGGATACCTCCCAAATGCCAGACTATTCCCTATATAGTGCACTTCTTCTAATTCTTCTGGCCCAATTAATACAGCTGAACCATACGTACGTCTGTAAGGCTGCGTTAGTCGAGTTGATGAGGTTCCTGTCTGTAATCTTCTCCAATATCAACAAAGCACTGGTTTCATGCCCCTTTAAAAACCAGAGTCAAACATGTCAGACCAAAATTTCAACCAGAGAGAGCCAACTGTTCAGATGAACGTCATCTTCATGTGGGGATGCTCACCTTACTGCAGGCCAGATGAAGAGCAGTGTTCTTGACTGCATCCTGCAGGGTGAGCTCTGCTTTGGCACTGCTCACCAACAGCTCTGACACAGACAGAGAAACATAAAGAAACTCAATTAGGAAATTAAGCGACTTATTAAAATGTAAAACAGACATGTTGAACTTAAGCCGGCTGGGCGAGGCAAAGCGGAGGAGAGGGGGCTGCGTACCGACAGCGTTGGTTTGTCCGTTCTCAGCAGCCATCATGAGGGAGGTCTTCCCGGAGGCATCGGGGGAGTTGACCTGGGCGTTGTGGCCTAGCAGCAGCTGAAGACACTCCACGTGGTCCGTGAAAGCCGCCGCATGCAGGGGGGTCCTGGAGAGAGAGGAAACTTATTTCACCGATATCATGTAGGACTGTTGTAAACAAGTTTGTTCAATTAACCCTGTTTATACCATAGAAATATAAAATCACTAATAGATGTATTAAAAGTAATCTACAATCCCTCATCCAACCCCAGAGGTCATTTTATTCCCAAGACAACATTATTCTCCAGAAGAAAAGGACTTTGTCATGTGCTGTAGTTACCGGTTCTTGGTGTCAGTGGCGTTGACAATGGCCGGCCCCAGAGTGTCAATCAGCATCTCTGCAGCCCCCTCGTTGTCATTGATCACAGCTCAGTGGAGGGGGCTGAACGAGTTGCCCTCGGTCTTGTGGAAAACCTCCTGTTCCAGCAGCACCTCTACACACGTGTCATGGCCTAGTGGAAGATTGATTCATACCGGAAAAAGATGACGTCGCTGCAGACCACAACAATACTCTCAGAGAAAGCTACACATCTGACAATGGTGAAGTCACAAAATATGTTTTAGCTACAACATATGCTATGTCAATCCCTGACAAAGTCCTGTTTCAGTGTAAGGTCCTCCACTGAGAGTCATAACCCCTAATTCTGTTGTAGTCTTGTTCATTCCCCCACATGGCTCCGTCCACACCAATCGAATGCTTTTCAAGCCACAAGAGGGAATGAATGAGTGTACACTTCATGGAGGAGAGAACAGAGCTACAGTCCAGTTAGTCAGTACGTACCGTTGTATGTAGGGGTGTAACGATCCATCTACTACATCGATGTATCGATTTATATTCCTATGATCCAACTACATCGATCTGTGCTCGGCGAGTTGGCCTTTTGGACAACATATATCACTCTAACATCGTTTTAAAATGTAATCAATCGATTGTATCGATACTAGGAAATAACCCATTGGATTTAAGCACGTCAGACTTTATATGGATGTTTTTTCTTAGCACTTTTAATGATAAAGGCTTTAAACATTACTCGATTCAGTCTGCCTATCCGTGACGTCATCGCCCCACGCCAGCAGCAGCGCAAAGGCGCAAAGACAACAAAACATAGCATGGCGGACGACAGAGGAGAAGCCGACGAGCGAGAAATTATCAAGCCACCATTGCGGTCCTTACAAGGAACAGGAATCTAGGAAACTTCACCTGCACTGTCCAGTATCCAGGTATTTATTTCAGTCACACTGGTTGAATTTTTGGCTAAAAGGTTACTGAATCGATTTCAAGTCACTGAATCGTTTCGGATCGTATCGTTCTAAATGAACCAATATCGTCCTTGAATCGTATCGACAACCACGAATCGTGATACAAATCGAATCGTTACACCCCTAGTTGTATGGCCTGCCTAATTCAGGGACATGTTTACGGTGCTGAAGAGAGAAAATCAGAAAAGATCTAGTGTTCCGTTAGTCCAGTACGTACCGTTGTAGCAGGCCCAGTGTAGTGGCGTGTAGCCCTGGTTGTCTGTGATGACGGGGAGGGTCTCCACTGACTGGGCGGCGTGTAGGAGCCCCCCCAGCACCCCGATGTGTCTGGATGCCGCCGCCAGGTGGACAGGGGTCCGCCCCTTACAGTCCCGAACCAGGAAGCTGGCGCTGTGCTGCAGCAGGGCCTCCACACACTCCTCATGACCCGTCAACGCCTGGGAGGAAGGGCGGGGAGACAAGAATGGATTTGAATAACTAATAATCAATGATATAATAATGAATCATCAATTATTACAAATGATGTCTGGAGGCAGGTCCCCCTACAGGGATGAATACACCACTACCCATGGACAACTACTTTTCTGAAGATAATATGTATATTTGAGCCTCCCCGTCTCTTTCTGTGTGTGAGCGTATACAGCCAGCTCTCCTCCTCACCCCTCTGTGTAGCGCTGTTCTGCCCCACTTGTCTTTGGCTTCTACGCTGGCTCCCTTGTTGAGCAGTGAGTACACACAGTCTGTGTGTCCGCTCAGCACCGACAGCATCAGAGGGGTTCTGATACACAAGACAACAAGGTCATATTACAAACTGGTAATAACCAGGCTGAGTCCCAAATGGCAACCTATTCCCTATATGGTACACTACTTTTGACCCGAGCCCATAGGGTTCTGGTTTAAAGTAGTGCACCAAGTAGGGCATAGGGTGCCATTTGGGACGTAGACCTAGTGTCAAAATCTCTTTATTTCAGGAATTGTATCCAAAACCCAATTGACTTACTGTCCATTCCCGTCTTGAACGTCCACTGCACTCTGGAGGTCAGCATTTCCAATCAGCAAACGCAAACACTCCGAATGACCGTTGGTAGCTAGAGGAGGATAAACAGAGAGGATATAAGAATGTGAGATAATTGACCGTTGGTAGCTAGAGGAGGCTAAACAGAGAGGATATAAGAATGTGAGATGATTGACCGTTGGTAGCTAGAGGAGGCTAAACAGAGAGGATATGAGCTGATTGCTGGACGACTATTACCTTCACATGAACAGACAGATTTCTAGAACAGTGGTATTGGTAGATGACATCCTCATGATGTTAACACAGCAGATAATAAAACATTTTGGGACTGAGGCCCTTGAAGCCTGTCACCTGCTAGCTGTGTACCTGGCTCTGGATAGAAGTCCCCCTGTGCACTGATCTAGGATCAGCTTACCCTCCCCAGATCCTCAGCAATAATGACAAAAAATGACCTTAGATCAGTGTGTAGTGGGCATTTTCACACTATGCTATATAATATCCCTAGAGTGGACATTGGTGTCCTAGCAACATGACCAAACAAATGTCCATCTTGGTAAGGAAAACTTTTGAATTACAGAATCTCTAGGTCTTACGTGATATCCTATGCGTACCTGCAGCGTGGATGGGGGTCCTCTTCAGGGTGAAGTCTTTAACCAGGATGGAGGCTCCCTGGTTGATGAGGACGTCAACACACTCCACATGGCCTTTAAAGGCATTCAGGTCCAGAGGGGTGCGCCCCTGGCTGTTCCTCACGTCTAGATCCAGCAGAGACTGAACCAGGACCTCCATAGCATGGTGGTGGCCGTGGTACGCCTGAATGGAAACAAACACACAGTCTGAAGCAAAGTCCAGTGGTATGCCTGAACAGATATACACTCCTAATATAATCAATGTCCTATAGTAGACCAGTGGTATGCCTGAACAGATATACACTCCTAATATAATCAATGTCCTATAGTAGACCAGTGGTATGCCTGAACAGATATACACTCCTAATATAATCAATGTCCTATAGTAGACCAGTGGTATGCCAGAACAGATATACACTCCTAATATAATCAATGTCCTATAGTAGACCAGTGGTATGCCAGAACAGATATACACTCCTAATATAATCAATGTCCTATAGTAGACCAGTGGTATGCCTGAACAGATATACACTCCTAATATAATCAATGTCCTATAGTAGACCAGTGGTATGCCAGAACAGATATACACTCCTAATATAATCAATGTCCTATAGTAGACCAGTGGTATGCCAGAACAGATATACACTCCTAATATAATCAATGTCCTATAGTAGACCAGTGGTATGCCAGAACAGATATACACTCCTAATATAATCAATGTCCTATAGTAGACCAGTGGTGCGCCTGAACAGATATACACTCCTAATATAATCAATGTCCTATAGTAGACCAGTGGTATGCCAGAACAGATATACACTCCTAATATAATCAATGTCCTATAGTAGACCAGTGGTATGCCAGAACAGATATACACTCCTAATATAATCAATGTCCTATAGTAGACCAGTGGTGCGCCTGAACAGAAATACACTCCTAATATAATCAATGTCCTATAGTAGACCAGTGGTATGCCTGAACAGATATACACTCTTAATATAATCAATGTCCTATAGTAGACCAGTGGTATGCCTGAACAGAAACAGTCCTAGACCTCTAAAGTAGACCAGTGTCTCTCAAATCGGGTGCCCATTTTTTCTCCCGCCCAGCATCAACATCGAAGGTCCCTGCCAAGCGTGAGATTTAGAAACAAACACACTACTACTCCTCTGTTGGAGGTTGATTAACTCAAATGGCAAAATAAGGAAATCATCCTCATCATCACCGTGTCAAAATATGCATGTATTTTACACTAATCAGGAACAGATAGGAACATGGTGTGTGAGTGTCTGGACAATCAACTTTTCGTGGAAAAACAACACCATGCCTGCATCCCAGATAGCACCCTATTTCCCATGTAGTGCAGTACTTTTGATCTGGGCCCATAAGGTTCTGGTCAAAAGTAGTGCACTAAATAGGGAATAGGGTGCCATTTGTCATGTGGCGAGACCCCTACAGGAGCAGGTAGGCTTTACTCACAGCTAAGTGTAGGGGGCTGATGGGAGCTCTGACATCAGAGTCGTTCAGGATGTCTGTCCCTGAGGTTTCCATTAGCTGGGGAAAGACAAGGACGGGCCAGTTTAGACTTGTAACATATTTACTTTGAAGGTTAGTCTAGTAGCATGTTTCATGTTGTAAATCTCAGTGACCAGCCCCTGCAGACATACTGGGGTGTTGCATTCGTATCTTAAACAAGCTAGTGTGAGGAAAAGTAACCAACTGGTACTTACCACATCTAAAGGTGTTTCACTTGCAATCTGGAAAAAGAACATCAAGAGTGACGATGCGGCCACGACAAACATGCAACCACACCTTAAAACCTACTGAATATCAACGTCTGTCCCAAATGGCACCCTATTCCCTATATAGTGCATTACTTTTGACCAGAGCCCTATGGGCCCTACATCCATTTGGGACGCAGACAAAATGGTCTGTGAATGCAGGGCGTCTAGTCCCCTGTGGTTCTGACTCACCAGCTCCAGACAGAGGCGGTGTCCGTACGCAGACGCGTAATGGACTGCGTTGTAGCCCTGATTGTCCCTGATGCCTGGGTTAGCGTCGTTTCGCAGCAAATATTCCAGACACCTAGAGGTCAGAGGTCAAGAGTTCACTAATCATTATACCAACATCAAGACAGACAGATAAGCAAGCAGAGACACTTTCCCAAAGGAGACGTGGCCAAGCTTTCACACTGCAGATTTAACACTAGTATGTATTCAAACACGGCCAACAACATACTCTAGACTACAGTGAAATGTGAAAGGTCATGGCACCACAACATACTCTCCAGACTACAGTGAAATGTGAAAGGTCATGGCACCACAACATACTCTCCAGACTACAGTGAAATGTGAAAGGTCATGGCACCACAACATACTCTCCAGACTACAGTGAAATGTGAAAGGTCATGGCACCACAACATACTCTCCAGACTACAGTGAAATGTGAAAGGTCATGGCACCACAACATACTCTCCAGACTACAGTGAAATGTGAAAGGTCATGGCACCACAACATACTCTCCAGACTACAGTGAAATGTGAAAGGTCATGGCACCACAACACACACAACCGTAAGAGAGGTGTGAGACGTACTTTCCGTCTGTGTCGGAGGCAGCAGCGTAGTGGAGCGGGGTGCAACCCCTTTTATCCAGATCGTTCACACTGGCCCCAGACCCCACCAAGGCAAACAGACACTGGTAGTTACAATTGGCTGCCGCATAATGCAGAGGACTCCTAGAAGAACGCACAGAAACCATTCAACATCAACAACAGAAACAACTTATTGGAGCTGTAAAACATTTACATTTTACATTTACGTCATTTAGCAGACACTCTTATCCAGTGCGACTTACAGGAGCAATTAGGGTTAAGTGCCTTGCTGCAGTGCACATAGACACATTTTTCACCTAGTCAGCTAGGGAATTTGAACCAGCAACCTTTCGGTTACTGACCCAACGCTCTTAACCGCTAGGCTACCTGCCGCACAATATTTCCCATAATAATTCCTATATGCCCCTATACTATATTCCCCATTATCATAAAGATCACATATGAAAGTTATTTGATGCCACAGACAGACCTTCCGAAGCTGTCCTTTCTGTTGAAGTCTGCCCCTGTGTTGAGCAGCAGATTCAGACAGTCCAGGTTCCTGGTAACAAGATATCAAGTTCAGAAAGGCCCTCGTACATCTGAGCTATCAGGTGAATGGTAACAAGATATCAAGTTCAGAAAGGCCCTCGTACATCTGAGCTATCAGGTGGATGGTAACAAGATATCAAGTTCAGAAAGGCTCTCGTACATCTGAGCTATCAGGTGGATGGTAACAAGATATCAAGTTCAGAAAGGCCCTTTCACATCTAAGCTATCAGGTGGATGGTAACAATGAGAACCTTAAAGAAAAGAGAAACCCGTACACCGCTCTTGCTAGTATCACTGTTTTTATAATGCTAATAAAAGCAATAATAAAAAGTGATACTAGCAAGAGCAGTTTGCAGGTTTCTCTTCTCTTTCAAGAAGATATAAAGACAATTTAGACCAGAGCGCAAGTCAATACCACCATGGCATGGAACCACATTATACAGAAATTATACTGCACTAATGATCTATACGATTTTTTTATACTGCTAAACAATGTGAAATGTAAGAGTGTGAATATGTGTTTGTTCTTTCTGGTGGCTTTCCAGTTCATGAACTAAATATTCCTTGGTGTAAAGCCTGGACCAGTCCACTCACCCAACAGCTGCTGCAGCATGTAAACAGGTCCTTCCAAAGTCGTCAGGGGTGTCTATATCAAAGCCTGATGAGAGGAGCTTCCGACAGCAGTCAGAGAACCCACTGAGAGCAGACAGGTGGAGGCGGAACATCCCATGGACGCCTCGCCTGCAACACATTTTTACATTTTAGACTTTAAGCAGACACTCTTATCCAGAGCGACTTACAGTTGATTCAGCTAAGATTGGAAACAGCACCACATCACAGTCCTCATTAAACCCCACAGCAGATCAACACATCAGCATGCTGCAATGCCCTGTCTATCAACCCCCCACACACCACAATGTGTTGAGCATAGTCTCCAAGCGGGAATTCGGTCAATGACAGAATTGCAGATGCATGTTGCATTTTTGCTGGAAACTGTGTGTGTTCTCACTTGGCTGTGTCAGCTCCGTTCGTGATGAGTGTATTGATGAGTAACTCATGGCCGTAGCGAGCAGAGATGTGCAGAGGTGTGTTTCCATTCTTTTCTTCACAGTCGATCTCAGCACCTACAGAACACACACACACACACACACACACAGACACACACAGACACACACAGACACACACACATACACACACACAGACACACACACACGTCAACCACTTGACCCTAGAGGCCTCATGAAGCTTCATGTTCAACCACATTGCAAGTAACATTGCTCTGTGCCACTGAATCATGGTTTGAAGACAAAAGACAATGCTGAAGAGCCTACTGGTTCATATATATTCAGTTGAGAGCATTCACAGCGACTCACCATTCTGGATGATGGCTTGAGATCTGGAGAAGCGTCCGTGGATGGCCGTCATGTGGAGGGGGGTCTTTCCATCTTTACTCTGCAGATAGAAAGACAAAGATGGTTCACACGGCAGTCTGTGCTGCTGACCACAGGCAAAATCAAACACGTATTGGAGGAGCGCTTGATGGCATTTAGTTTGCATTGTTAGGCCTATTCCATTGGTATTTGAATGTAGACCAGGGCCAAATACTAAGCCATGTGCTGCGTCAGTGTGTGCGTCCCAAATGGCACCCTATTTATAAGTACACTACTTTTTGAACCAAAGTAGTGTACTTATAAAGGGAACAGGGTGCCATTTGGGACATAGACAGTGTCATCACGGCTCCTTGCTCTATGGGCCCCTGGTCAAAAGTAGTGCACTACATAGGGAATAGGGTGTTATTTAGTTCAGACACAGTGTTGGTCATCCGGTCTCCTCACCTTGATGTTGACGAGGGCCCCGTTGCCCACCAGCAGCTCCAGGCAGAGCGCCCCATGGCGCGAGGCGGCCGTGAAGTGGAGTGGGGCGAAACCCTTCTCGTACACCTGGTTCACGTTGGCGCCACACTCGATCAGCTCATTCACCACCACATCATGCCCGTTGTAGCATGCCACGTGGAGGGGGGTGTTACCGTACCCATTGGGCTAATTTATCTGGAGGGAGCAAGGGAGGGAAAAGAGTGGAGAGAGAGAGAGGGGGGGGGGGAAGAGAACAGAACAATACATTCCTGATCAGGTCACTTGGTTCTGAAAACCCCCTGGTCCAACCTCTCTCTCTTCATTACTTGGTTATGAAAACCCCCTGGTCCAACCTCTCTCTCTTCATTACTTGGTTATGAAAACCCCCTGGTCCAACCTCTCTCTCTTCATTACTTGGTTATGAAAACCCCCTGGTCCAACCTCTCTCTCTTCATTACTTGGTTCTGAAAAACCCCTGGTCCAACCTCTCTCTCTTCATTACTTGGTTATGGAAACCCCCTGGTCCAACCTCTCTCTCTTCATTACTTGGTTATGAAAACACCCTGGTCCAACCTCTCTCTCTTCATTACTTGGTTCTGAAAACCCCCTGGTCCAACCTCTCTCTCTTCATTACTTGGTTATGAAAACCCCCTGGTCCAACCTCTCTCTCTTCATTACTTGGTTATGAAAACCCCCTGGTCCAACCTCTCTCTCTTCATTACTTGGTTCTGAAAACCCCCTGGTCCAACCTCTCTCTCTTCATTACTTGGTTCTGAAAAACCCCTGGTCCAACCTCTCTCTCTTCATTACTTGGTTATGAAAAACCCCTGGTCCAACCTCTCTCTCTTCATTACTTGGTTCTGAAAACCCCCTGGTCCAACCTCTCTCTCTTCATTACTTGGTTATGAAAACCCCCTGGTCCAACCTCTCTCTCTTCATTACTTGGTTATGAAAACCCCCTGGTCCAACCTCTCTCTCTTCATTACTTGGTTCTGAAAACCCCCTGGTCCAACCTCTCTCTCTTCATTATTTGGTTCTGAAAAACCCCTGGTCCAACCTCTCTCTCTTCATTACTTGGTTATGAAAACCCCCTGGTCCAACCTCTCTCTCTTCATTACTTGGTTCTGAAAAACCCCTGGTCCAACCTCTCTCTCTTCATTACTTGGTTATGAAAACCCCCTGGTCCAACCTCTCTCTCTTCATTACTTGGTTCTGAAAAACCCCTGGTCCAACCTCTCTCTCTTCATTACTTGGTTCTGAAAACCCCCTGGTCCAACCTCTCTCTCTTCATTACTTGGTTATGAAAACCCCCTGGTCCAACCTCTCTCTCTTCATTACTTGGTTATGAAAACCCCCTGGTCCAACCTCTCTCTCTTCATTACTTGGTTCTGAAACCCCCCTGGTCCAACCTCTCTCTCTTCATTACTTGGTTATGAAAACCCCCTGGTCCAACCTCTCTCTCTTCATCACTTGGTTATGAAAACCCCTTGGTCCAACCTCTCTCTCTTCATTACTAAGCTAGCTAGCTAACTCACCTCCTGGATTAGCTGGTGAGTTGCTAATAGCAACGGTTGCAACTAAAAACAATATCCTTTTAGCCAGCTACATTCGTTCGCAGCGACGCCGTTTTTCAAACAAAGTCAACACAGTAGCCATTGCTAGCCAGCCAACACTACCAGCAGGCTGTGGTAGCTAAATACAATATCTTTGTGCTAGCTACCCAACGTTTAATCGTTGCTGCGTTATGAAAGGTAAGCTTGGCTTCTTATATGGTGTTGAGTTAAGCTTAAACCATGTATTTAGATTGTAGGTAGGTATTGTAGTTTGGTATTATAGGTAGCTTACTCAGGTAGTTATTGAAGGTTATTGTAGGTAATTATTGTAGGTAAGGACTGTATTCGGCGGACTCCGGCGAAGCACGAGGCTAGCCTACCCACTACTTGGACCAACAAAGCTAGCTAGCTAGCTAGCGGGTAGCTACTGGTAACTCTTTGCAACTATGGTTAATTGTTTCCAATGTTATTTCATGGTTAAGAGTACCTGTGATTGAGCCAGCTAGCTGCTACCATTCAGCTGTTTTTCTAACCTCATCCGAGGCATTAACGTTAGGTGGTTGGTAGCTGCTGTACTTAATTATAGCTACTGATAACAGTCTGCTGTAGTTTACAACAATTCTAATTTCTAAAGTGGAAGTTGGGAGAGTTTTACTCGGGTGGTTCAGTGAAACAATTATAGTTTCTGAGGTGGAAGTTGGGAGAGTTATATATATATATTTTTTTTTGGTGAGGGAGGCCTGCTCTCTCCTTTCCCTGATGTTTAGTTCATTTCATCCCGATCTCCTCTGCATTATTGTAGCCATCTGCTGCAGCCTGTCAACTATGCCTCTGCCTATCCCTGTTCTCTCCTCTCCGCACAGGCTACACAAACGCCCCACACCGCGTGGCTGCTGCCTCTCTAACCTGGTGGTCCCTGCACGCACCACACACCTCAGGCAGCCTCTGGAACTGCCGTTCTGCCGCCAACAAGGCTGACTTCATCCCAGCCTATGCCACCCTCCAGTCCCTCGACTTCCTGGCACTGACGGAAACATGGATTACCACTGAAAACACTGCTACTCCTACTGCCCTCTCCTCGTCTGACCATGTGTTCTCGCATACCCCGAGAGCATCTGGTCAGAGGGGTGGTGGCACAGGAATCCTCATCTCTCCTAAGTGGTCATTCTCAATTTTTCCCCTAACCCATCTGTCTATCTCCTCATTTGAATTCCACGCTGTCACAGTCACTAGCCCATTTAAGCTTAATATCCTTGTCATCTATCGCCCTCCAGGTTCCCTTGGAGAGTTCATCAATGAGCTTGACGCCTTGATAAGTTCCTTTCCTGAGGATGGCTCACCCTTCACAGTTTTGGGGGATTTCAACCTCCCCACGTCTACATTTGACTCATTTCTCTCTGCCTCCTTCTTTCCACTCCTCTCCTCTTTTGACCTCACCCTCTCACCATCCCCCCCCACTCACAAGGCAGGCAATACGCTTGACTTCATCTTTACTAGATGTTGCTCTTCTACTAATCTCACTGCAACTCCCCTCCATGTCTCCGACCACTACTTTGTATCCTTTTCTCTCTCGCTCTCCTCCAACACTACTCACTCTGCCCCTACACAGATGGTAACGCGCCGCCGCAACCTTCGCTCTCTCTCTCCCACTACTCTCTCCTCTTCCATCCTATCATCTCTTCCCTCTGCTCAATCCTTCTCCCTCCAATCTCCTGATTCTGCCTCCTCAACCCTCCTCTCCTCCCTTTCTGCATCCTTTGACTCCCTGTGTCCCCTATCCTCCCGGCCGGCTCGGTCCTCCCCCCCAGCTCTGTGGCTTGATGACTCATTGCGAGCTCACAGAACAGAGCTCCGGGCAGCTGAGCGGAAATGGAAGAAAACTAGACTCCCTGCCGACCTGGCATCTTTTCACTCCCTCCTCTCTACATTTTCTTCATCTGTTTCTGCTGCTAAGGCCACTTTCTACCACTCTAAATTCCAAGCATCTGCCTCTAACCCTAGGAAGCTCTTTGCCACATTCTCCTCACTGCTGAATCCCCCCCCCCCCCCCCCCTCTGTGGATGACTTTGTCAACCACTTTGAAAAAAAGGTTGACGACATCCGATCCTCGTTTGTTAAGTCTAATGACACTGCTGGTCCTGCTCACACTGCCCTACCCTATGCTTTGACTTCTTTCTCCCCTCTCTCTCCAGATAAAATCTTGCGACTAGTGACTGCAGGCCGCCCAACAACCTGCCCGCTTGACCCCATCCCCTCCTCTCTTCTCCAGACCATCTCCGGTGACCTTCTCCCCTACCTCACCTCGCTGATCAACTCATCCTTGACCGCTGGCCATGTCCCTTCCGTCTTCAAGAGAGCGAGAGTTGCACCCCTTCTCAAAAAACCAACACTCGATCCCACTGATGTCAACAACTACAGACCAGTATCCCTTCTTTCTTTTCTTTCCAAAACTATTGAGCGTGCCGTCTTTAGCCAACTCTCTTGCTATCTCTCTCAGAATGACCTTCTTGATCCAAACCAGTCAGGTTTCAGGACTGGTCATTCAACTGAGACTGCTCTTCTCTGTGTCACGGAGGCTCTCCGCACTGCTAAAGCTAACTCTCTCTCCTCTGCTCTTGTCCTTCTAGACCTGTCTGCTGCCTTTGATACAGTGAACCATCAGATCCTCCTCTCCACCCTCTCCGAGCTGGGCATCTCCGGCGCGGCTCACTCCTGGATTGCGTCCTACCTGACCGGTCGCTCCTACCAAGTGGCGTGGCGAGAAGCTGTCTCCGCACCACGTGCTCTCACCACTGGTGTCCCCCAGGGCTCAGTTCTAGGCCCTCTCCTTTTCTCCCTATACACCAAGTCACTTGGCTCTGTCATATCCTCACATGGCCTCTCCTATCATTGCTACGCTGACGATACACAACTAATCTTCTCCTTTCCCCCTTCTGATAACCAGGTGGCGAATCGCATCTCTGCATGTCTGGCCGACATATCAGTATGGATGACGGATCACCACCTCAAGCTGAACCCTGGCAAGACGGAGCTGCTCTTCCTCCCGGGGAAGGACTGCCCGTTCCATGATCTCGCATTCACGGTTGACAACTCCGTTGTGTCCTCCTCCCAGAGTGCGAAGAGCCTTGGCGTGACCCTGGACAACACCCTGTCGTTCTCCGCCAACATCAAGGCGGTGACCCGATCCTGCAGGTTCATGCTCTACAACATTCGGAGAGTACGACCCTGCCTTACACAGGAAGCGGCACAGGTCCTAATCCAGGCACTTGTCATCTCCCGTCTGGATTACTGCAACTCGCTGTTGGCTGGGCTCCCTGCCTGTGCCATTAAACCCCTACAACTCATCCAGAATGCCGCAGCCCGTCTGGTGTTCAACCTTCCCAAGTTCTCTCACGTCACCCCCCACCTCCGCACACTCCACTGGCTTCCAGTTGAAGCTCGCATCCGTTACAAGACCATGGTGCTTGCCTATGGAGCAGTGAGGGGAACGGCACCTCCGTACCTTCAGGCTCTGATCAGTCCTTACACCCAGGCGAGGGCATTGCGTTCATCCACCTCTGGCCTGCTGGCTCCCCTTCCTCTGCGGAAGCATAGTTCCCGCTCAGCCCAGTCAAAGCTGTTCGCTGCTCTGGCACCCCAATGGTGGAACAAGCTCCCTCACGACGCCAGGACAGCGGAGTCACTCACCACCTTCCGGAGACATTTGAAACCCCACCTCTTTAAGGAACACCTGGGATAGGATAAAGTAATCCTTCTACCCCCCCCCCCCCCCCCCCCAAAAAAAAAAAAAAAAAAAAAAAGTATAATTGTAAAGTTGTTATCCCACTGGCTATAGGGTGTTTGTAGTCGCTCTGGATAAGAGCATCTGCTAATGACGTAAATGTTCCCTTGAGCAAGGCACTTAACCCTAATTGCTCCTGTAAGTCGCTCTGGATAAGAGCGTCTGCTAAATGACTAAAATGTAAATGTAAATTACTTGGTTATGAAAAACCCCTGGTCCAACCTCTCTCTCTTCATTACTTGGTTCTGAAAACCCCCTGGTCCAACCTCTCTCTCTTCATTACTTGGTTATGAAAACCCCCTGGTCCAACCTCTCTCTCTTCATTACTTGGTTATGAAAACCCCCTGGTCCAACCTCTCTCTCTTCATTACTTGGTTATGAAAACCCCCTGGTCCAACCTCTCTCTCTTCATTACTTGGTTATGAAAACCCCCTGGTCCAACCTCTCTCTCTTCATTACTTGGTTCTGAAAACCCCCTGGTCCAACCTCTCTCTCTTCATTACTTGGTTATGAAAACCCCCTGGTCCAACCTCTCTCTCTTCATTACTTGGTTATGAAAACCCCCTGGTCCAACCTCTCTCTCTTCATTACTTGGTTCTGAAAACCCCCTGGTCCAACCTCTCTCTCTTCATTACTTGGTTCTGAAAACCCCCTGGTCCAACCTCTCTCTCTTCATTACTTGGTTATGAAAACCCCCTGGTCCAACCTCTCTCTCTTCATTACTTGGTTATGAAAACCCCCTGGTCCAAATCACTGGCTCTAACCTCTCTCTCTTCATTACTATTATGAAAACCCCCTACACATTTGAATGCGTGTTGACTCACATCCACACCAAGGTCCAGGAGGTACTTGACCACACTGATCATTCCACTGGAGGCTGCAGAGTGGAGAGGGGTGTAGGCCTTCTTGTTTTTACAGGACACCTCTGATCCATGAGAGGCCAGCAGTTTCACCACCTCAATGTGCCCTATGGTAGAGAGAGAGGGGGAGGGATAAATAGAGAGAGAGAGAGAGAGAGAGAGAGAGAGAGAGAGAGAGAGAGAGAGAGAGAGAGAGAGAGAGAGAGAGAGAGAGAGAGAGAGAGAGAGAGGGGAGGGAGATAGTAAGGGGGTTAAGAGAGAAACAGAGATACAAACACAGAGAGATAGGCAGAGAGAGGGAGAGATAGATTAGTTTACAGTGGTACACAGCACCATAAGCAACACCTACATCATGTTAGTACAACTGAAAACATCTAATCAACCTACTTAGTACATGATTCTGACATAATAACACACTAGACGTGGCTCATACAGCTGAGCTGTGAGACTAACACACAGTCCATTCATTCATTCATTCATTGGTATAAAGGACATTAGTCAGAATGTAAATGATGTGGTAAACTCATCACCCATGTAAGCAGCCCAGTGGATTGCTCGGCGATCCTTCTTGTCAAAGGCATTAATGTTGGCTCCTCTGGAGAGAAGCAGCCTCACCATCTAACAGGGAGAGGAGAGAGAAACAAAACACAGGTTGAGGAAAACTAAACAGCAAAATCCGCTAAATCTGGCTTCAAAGCCTTCCCTTTAAAATTATATATTTTGTATTCACAATGAATGAAAGATAACATGTAAAGACATGGTACATTTCTCCCCTTTTAGTCCCCCTTTGACCTCCCCCTCCCCCCAGAATGCCTCCAAACACATTTAAAAAGAAAGGGAAAGTAATTGAGTTACATGTCAGAAAACAAAACAAAAGTATACAACAACGTTACTTCAAGCAAAAATGTAATAGGCTAACAATTTCAGGTGATTAAGTGATTTTATAGGCCTATATAGCAGTAATCTCAAGGTGGGGCCAAGAGTACTAATCTGGAGGAAGTGTTTGGAGCTGTTCAAAATAGGATATCATCGGGTCCCAGGAGGAATAAAATGAGTTGGTTGACCCTCGAATGGTAACTTCATTTTTTCTCATTTTAGGAACAGCTTCAGATCTTTGAGCCAAAGAGAGGCTAAGGGAGGATTGATAGATTTCCAATCCAATAAAATCCTTCTGCGGGCTAACATGGAGGCAAAGGCAATGGCATCTAGCTGTCTATTGGTCAGAGAAGGATTGTTGTTTGGTACTCCAAAAATAGCAATTTCTGCACTAGGCTGCAACTTTATATCAAATGCTTCAGAAAGGGTTTTAAATAGTGGACAAATAATCTGCCAGACGGGGACAGGACCAGAACATGTGGGTCAAGTCCGCCAAGGAGCTTTTACACCTGTCACATGTACCATCAATATTTGGGTAGAATTTGGACAATCTGGCCTTACTGAAATGGATACGGTAAAGTACCTTAAACTGTATAAGGCTGAGCCGGGCACAAGAGGAGCTTCCATTTACCCTCAGTAAGGCATTTCACACTCAGATCGGATTTTATTAAAAGCCTCCTCTGAACAAACTCAAGCATACAACTAGGGCTGTGATGGTCATGGAACTTCAGGTGTCGGTGATTGGCGTGTCTTATGTACGTGGTCATCGACAAAACTGACAGCTGACAGGGGGGCGGGACGGACATTAGCAAAGGAAAACATTAGCGCGTTTAGGCCAGTCTTGCTCTCAAGTTTGGGGAAGCTAATTTTCTCCATGAAAAATATCAAGCATTCCATGCATCATCACATTTGCAAACTTATTTAAAAAAAAAAAATTTGTTCACCTTTATTTAACCAGGTAAGCCAGTTGAGAACAAGTTCTCATTTACAACTGCGACCTGGCCAAGATAAAGCAAAGCAGTGCGATAAAAACAACACAGAGTTACATTTGGGGTAAAAAAACATAAAGTCAAAAATACAACAGAAAATATATATACAGTGTGTGCAAATGTAGCAAGTTATGGAGGTAAGGCAATAAATAGGCTATAGTGCAAAATAATTACAATAGTATTAACACTGGAATGCTAGATGTGCAAGAGATTATGTGCAAATAGAGATACCGGGGTGCAAAAGAGCAAAATAAATAACAATATAGGGATGAGGTAGTTGGGTGGGCTAATTTCAGATGGGCTGTGTACAGGTGCAGTGATCGGTAAGGTGCTCTGACAACTGATGCTTAAAGTTAGTGAGGGAGATAAGAGTCTCCAGCTTCAGAGATTTTTGCAATTCGTTCCAGTCATTGGCAGCAGAGAACTGGAAGGAATGGCGGCCAAAGGAGGTGTTGGCTTTGGGAATGACCAGTGAGATATACCTGCTGGAGCGCAGACTACGGGTGGGTGCTGCTATGGTGACCAATGAGCTAAGATAAGGCGGGGATTTGCCTAGCAGTGATTTATAGATGGCCTGGAGCCAGTGGGTTTGACGACGAACATGTAGTGAGGACCAGCCAACAAGAGCGTACAGGTCACAGTGGTGGGTAGTGTATGGGGCTTTGGAGACAAAACGGATGGCACTGTGATAGACTACATCCAGTTTGCTGAGTAGAGTGTTGGAGGCTATTTTGTAAATGACATCGCCGAAGTCAAGGATCGGTAGGATAGTCAGTTTTACGAGGGCATGTTTGGCAGCATGAGTGAAGGAGGCTTTGTTTGCGAAATAGGAAGCCGATTCTAGATTTAACTTTGGATTGGAGATTCTTTATGTGAGTCTGGAAGGAGAGTTTACAGTCTAAACAGACACCTAGGTATTTGTAGTTGTCCACATACTCTAGGTCATACCCGTCGAGAGTGGTGATTCTAGTCGGGTGGGCGGGTGCCAGCAGCGTTCGATTGAAAAGCATACATTTAGTTTTACTAGTGTTTAAGAGCAGTTGGAGGCTACTGAAGGAGTGTTGTATGGCATTGAAGCTCGTTTGGAGGTTTGTTAACACAGTGTCCAATGAAGGGCCAGATGTATACAAAATGGTGTCGTCTGCGTAGAGGTGGATCTGAGAGTCACCAGCAGCAAGAGCGACATCATTGATATACACGGAGAAAAGTGTCGGCCCAAGAATTGAACCCTGTGGCACCCCCATAGAGACTGCCATAGGTCCAGACAACAGGCCCTCCGATTTGACACACTGAACTCTATCTGAGAAGTAGTTGGTGAACCAGGCGAGGCAGTCATTTGAGAAACCAAGGCTATTTAGTCTGCCAATAAGAATGCGGTGGTTGACAGAGTCGAAAGCCTTGGCCAGGTCGATGAAGACGGCTGCACAGTACTGTCTATTATCAATTGCGGTTATAATATCGTTTAGGACCTTGAGCGTGGCTGAAGTGCACCCATGACCAGCTCGGAACTTATGTAAAATAGCTGACTATTCCTAATGTGATTAGTAAATTGGATAGTCATAATTTAGGCTAATAATATAACTCAATCACAGGCTGTTCAATGCAGCGGGTGGTGGAGTAGGTTTCTTTTCACTGGAAAAATGTGGCCTTTTATTATTTTAAAATCACGCAATTCTACTACACTTTATATGACTAGAGAGATTAGCAGAATCTTTTTCAACACGACTTTCAAGTGGCACTGACCCAGTGATAAAGACAGTGAATATGCACACTCACCGGGGATATAGCCGATGCCAATAATACTGTTCCCTCAATTAAGTTGAGGATTTTGATCATTAAAAAGACATTAGTATTTTCATCTTCTTCTCTTTGAAGCAATAAGCCAATTGCTTTCCAAACTGTTTTCCCTCCATTGTATTTTGAAAAATTGCGATATGCCTGGTTGAGCCTCTCTTTCACTGACATTCACAACTCAACAGTCATCTATTTGGAAGCCTATTCGCCGCACCCGCTGCCTTCCGACAGGCTACGCGATTTAAAACAATCCAGAAGAAGCTAATGATCATGCTTTCTGGTATAGTATACACACGTAACATGTAGGATTCCCAGAATATGTTCTATATTCTCATTATTAACTCATTATAATCAGTGGTTTAATTAGAGTATGATTGGCTAAATAAAACAATGGGCCTATGGTAATGCAACATTAAGTGATTCAAGGAAACTAGCCTATTTTGTTCGTTTATTTGCTCGGGCATCTGAATTACAATTATTCATGAACAATAATTTTGCATAGCTTATTCTTTTAACATTGAATAGCCTATAAATGGTTATTACAGCTTAGTTATTAAAACTTAATTTCTCACAAGAATGAGGTTGTGAATTGGGAGGTTCAGCTCGGTCTGGGCCTTACTAGGTCCCTCTTTTAAATCGCCAGCTCTGCTAAAAAGTGCCCACCAGAGTTCTACATAGGCCTAGAACACGGCCTGTGCTCTGGCTTCACATTGATGGTGACAGCGAGATGGAGATTGTGGCCAAAGCAATTTAGCCAAGGCCAGTTCAGTTGCCTCACTTCAGCCACAATGTTGGCCCTGTTGTCTGTGGCGATACAGGACATTAGATTTTCGTCAAGGGCCCAGTCAAGGAATTCCGGAATGTAGGTTGTTTCCAAACAGTTGGATTTCAGTGTCCAGTCTTTCGTCAGATAGTGCACTGTTAGGTTCATGTAAGGAGTCATATTTACACTTGACCACATGTCCATATTCAGTGCAAAAATAAACAAATCTACGTCCTTTAGCTCTGCCTTGTCACGGTGCTGTGTATGGGTGTGGTGTAGAATCAGGCGCAGGCAGCAGAGGGTAAGTCCAACAAGACTTTACTGAGCACGAAAATTAATCCAAAACAGCCCGGAGGGAAAAGACGCACACAGGCATAAAATACAAGCACACACACAGGTGCGTAAATCTCTCCTCACAAAACGAGGAGGAAGCTCAGGAAAAATAGCGTACCGACACGGGTAGCGCAACCACGACACGAACAATCACACACAACACAAACCTAACAACAAGGAAACTAAATAGGGTGCTAAATGAGACCTAACACAAAACAGGTGTGACTAACAGACAAAACCAAACAAACAAGAAACATCGAGCGGTGGCAGCTAGAACTCCGGAGACGACGACTGGCGAAACCTGCCCGAACAAGGAGGAGGAGCCGCCTCGGCCGAAACCGTGACATGCCTGAACCTCCCCCTTCACCTTGTTGAACAAGGTAGGGACCGCTGTTTGAGACAAATACTTTCTCCCCGGTAACTCGTATAGTCTGTCAAATTTCCAGAGCATTTATTTGAAGGCGGGTTTCTCCACCGTTCGTAAAGGCACCATTCCTATGACTAAATAACGAGTTCCAGTGTCTGGCAGTGCTCGCCACTTATCGGTGTCCCGTTTGTGGTGCTGGAATTCTTAGTAGGTAGCCTATGGGTTTTGCGCATATTCTGCAAACAGGCTGGCCAAGTCATCTGGTTCTCCATCGTCGTTAGGTGTGAAACTGAAATGTGCCCAAACAGGTTGTTATGTTTTTTTTTTTGCTATGAGAGCCATCTTTTTCACCTCACTCCTCTGATCTACTGTAACAATGAAAAAGGTCAGAGGTGAAGGTCAGAGGTCAGAGGCTACCCACCCACCCCCAGCCTGTAGGCTATAGATCTAGAGGTACTATAGTTACCCCCGGTCCCCACTTTTCACCTCACCCCCCCCCCCCCCCCCCCCCCCTCTTCAATTAACCTGAATTGACCTTCAAAGATTCTCTCCTATTCGCGCATAGAGCAGATTTGGTGATTGCGGTGCATCAAAAGATAGTCCATCTATTAAACTGTCTATATCTCCTCCAACTAAGTCAGCAAAACAATACCATATAATCAATAGTTAACACTCCCGCTATGGATAAAGTATATCTACATTAAAATAAAGGTGATAAAACATTTTATGGAGAGAAAATCATACTTCTTTTTGGTTTTGACGGTAATTTTATTTTCATGGTGTTCTTCATCCAAAACCGTCAATGTCACGGTTATCCAATTACCGTCACAGCCCTACATTCAACCATTGTAAGTAATCGGATGCACAGTAAGCTCAACATGGGGATAGGACAGGTATAAAGTGTAGACTACAGTGTGTAATCATGTCCATGCTAATTGCTAACCTCCTGGTGTCCACTGAAGGCTGCATGGTGCAGCGCCGTGCGCCCGGCCCGGTCTGACACGTTCACGTTGCTGAGGAGAGGGACCAGGGCCTCGGCCCAGCGGACTGCCTTATTGGCCGCAGCGATGTGGAGCGGCGTTTGCCAGTTCTTGTCCCTGGCGTTCACATCAGCAGAGTGTTTCAATAACACCTGGACAGCCTCCTACAGGAACACAGTTCAAATAATAATAATAATATGCCATTAACAGACGCTTTTATCCAAAGCGACTTACAGTCGTGCGTGCATACATTTTTGTGTATGGGTGGTCCCAGGGATCGAACCCACTACCTTGGCGTTACAAGCGCCGTGCTCTACCAGCTGAGCTACAGAGGACCACAGTCCAAAGTTGAACAAATCATGTTCAACTTTGTTTAAAGTGCATTTAAAAATCACAACACACTTAACAGTCAAACACATATGCACAGGAGTGTGTGTGAGGGCTGACAGTATCAGTACACGTACCTCACTGCAGGAAGCCAAGGCCCGGTGCAGAGGAGTGAGCCACTTGTTGTCTTTGGCATTTACTCTGGCTCCTGGGACACAGACAGAAAAATAGGTGACAGACCGACAGGGGGACAGACCGACAGGGGACACATTCAGTGCCTAACAACACACTATACAATACAAGTAAAATGATATACAACATAATTCTGACAAAATAAATGACATACCTGTACACGAAGAGACAACACACAATAGCTTAGCCCTTGGTGCAGCCACAGCTCTCGGGCACCTGCGTGAGCACATAGAAACTCACTGTCTAATCAGAGACTTCAACACATTAGTTCCCACAATGAGTTCATCAACCTGCCCATCAACAATAAGCACTGGGACTACATAACAGAAGCCATAAAGTTGAATTTTTAAGTCACACATGCCCACTGGGCTAGTTTGTTCCCACCACAACCCACCAGGATGATGTCTGAAGGAGCTAGAAAGTTCCCCTCTACCACTCCTGCCTCCCTCAACCGAGGTACAATATCTGCGCGCAGAGTAGTAGCCATGGACCCACTATCTAACATCCCCTTCAGCTCAACTTTATCCTGTACTAGCACAGTGGTGTAAAACAAACTGTCATTCTGAGTAATTCTCATTGTGTTCTGAAAAATGACTGTGTTGTTCTTGGGTACTGACTCACAAAAGTAAGAATAAACAGATTGGATATCATCATCAGTGGAGGAAAAATAAGAATGCCCCACATTGCCCTCCTCAGAACGGAGGCTTTCTAGTTTTCCTGAGACCTGCCAGTCTGTCCACATCCAGGGTTCTGTCGCTGCCCAGCCTCACTACAGTCAAAGCTCATGTGGCCCGGAGAAAAGCACTTGACGCACAGCTGGTGCATCTGACAGTGAGCTTTGGTCCAGTGATTAGTGCTTCCACAGTCAGCGCACTCATGCTGACATTTGTGGAACTGTTTACAGGGCCCTCTACATTTAACATGTTTAAGTCATTTAGCAGACGCTTTTATCCAGAGCGACTTACAGTTAGTGCATACGTTATTTTTATTTTTTCATACCCCCCGTGGGAATCAAACCCACAACCCTGGCGTTGCAAACACCATGCACTACGAACTGAGCCGGCCATTCCCGCCACTACCCTAGGCGACGCTGGTCCAATTGTGCGCCGCCCCATGGGTCTCCCGGTCGCGGCCGGCTACGACAGAGCCTGGATTCAAACCAGGATCTCTAGTGGCACAGCTAGCACTGCGATGTAGTGCCTTAGACCACTGTGCCACTCACAGACTGAGTATTGCTGAGTATTGCTGACCAGAGCCTTCTCTAACAAAGTCAACATTTTATTTAATGTCCCACCCTCAGATACAGATGATGCCTGGTCTGGTTCACGGCCACATTGAGAAAAAGATGACACATTAGGTCTTTTCACAGGACCCACTCCCTCCTGAGGGCAGTCAAAAACAGCAGCAACCTGCTGTGAAAGTTGTGTTCTACATGCTTTACGTTCCCTTAACAGTTCATCCAACCGATCCTGTACCTCACTGGCTGTCCAGTCACGAATGGGTTTGCTCTTGAACACTTGGGCCAACTCTTTATCAGGACAGTTGCGTACAAACATGACTGCCAACTCTGAGCACTGATTGGGTAAGGTCCTGCCCTCACTCACAAGGTACTGTTCGGCTGCCTCTGCAGCTTTGTTAAGCCTAATCCAGAAATCTATTGGACCCTCATTAGCATATGGTTTGATTGAATAGAAATCAGCTAATGGCATACCTGAGCAGACAGTATCCCCAAAGTGTTGCTTGAAAACACTGAACACCGCCTTAACATCTGTGACAACAAGGTTGTTACGCTTCCAGACTTTGGTCACATCACGTGCCCTCCCCATGAGCCTAGACATCACCTCCCCAACATTCCCAGACCCAGTGTAACCCCTCTTCTCTAGGTAGACTTCCATTAACTCCTCCCACTCCAGGACAGAGTACTTATCTGAGCCATCACCCCTAAAAAGAGGTGGAGCACTAACATCTGACTTCACAACCAGATTCAGCTTGGACGCATCAATAAAGGTTGACCCACACTGCTCAGGCAGGGGAAACTGCTGGGGTTGGTGAGGGGGACGGGCAGGAGAAAGACTTGAAACCCCAGGCTGCAGTAAACTCGCTCTGATAGATTCTCCTATCTCTGAACCAATCTGCTTAATAAGGTCACTAAGCTGACTCGGAGGCGTCCCATTATCACCGAGTACTGTGGATGATGGTACATCAAAAGACAGAGGTGGGATACCCTGGTCAGGTGGAACAAACAGCCTACCCCTCCCAGTGTTTGCAAACTCAGGACTAGCAAACGCTCTACTCCCAGGAGCTGAATGTACAATTGGTGTAAATGGAAGGACACCCCTCCCTCTACCCACACTAAAATCCACAGCATAACACGTCTTATGGATTTGAGAATCTTCCATGGCTCAACAGAGCACTAAAATACAATGTAATTTAGTGCATTCAAATACCCAAAAAAATTAATGCAATAAACAAATTCATCCAAAACATACAAATAAGCACGAATACCTGTATCTAATGAATATGCTAGATTCACTTTCACTGTTTACAGTATATATTCACTTACAGTAAGCCATCAACAAATTCACATGCGCAGGTCGTGCACCTCATCCACATGCACAGCTCCGGCGGTCGGCTTGCCACAGGACACTGCCACAACTGGAATTCTGATGGTTGGATAATTTTTATTCGACCTGCACACGAAGAGACAACACACAATATGTTAGCTCTTGGTGCAGCCACAGCTCTCGGGCACCTTGCTAGTTGAAGGTCAGGCAAAAATGAACAGGTGCTGCATGCACACATTCAGTGCCTAACAACACACTATACAATACAAGTAAAATGATATACAACATAATTCTGACAAAAATAAATGACATACCTGTACACGAAGAGACAACACACAATAGCTTAGCCCTTGGTGCAGCCACAGCTCTCGGGCACCTGCGTGAGCACATAGAAACTCACTCAAACACTGACCCAAATACTCCCGAGTTACAATAGGTACCCTAATTAGCGAGCTCGGTGAAAGTTGTTAACATACATCTTTATATTGTCCACATTGTAACAAAACCTGTAGTTGCGTAACAGCACTTTGTGTAACTTTACCACAGTTTTATATCGACAAATTACGGCGCCAAGGACAACATACCTTGCTAGTTGAAGGTCAGGCAAAAGAGAACAATAAGAGGGTACATAAATACAGATAACCCGCGATGGACCAAACCAAAATATACACAGCTTTTACAATTAGGTGTATTTGCAATATAGATACATAAAAATGTTTGCACACCAAAAAATAACATTAGCTATGCAGCTGTAATTAAATAAAGAAACCACATTGAATTATTATTATTATTAATTTATTAACATCCCCTCTTGACCTGGCCTACTTGAACTGTCCTTGTGTGCAATTTGGTGCATAATCTAGGGGAACAACATCACACTACTACACATATAATTCAAGTCATACCTTTATTGTCATTCATGCTCTTATTTTTAACCTAGTAGTTTTGCAAAAGTGTAACCTGCGTCAATTCTAGGAAATATTGGAATAACGTGCTTAAGAGGAGCCCTGACACGCACAACAGGATAACACAACTACCACATTTTCAATTGACAATCATTGATTTGAATGGATGTGGTCAATAAATTTGTATAGGCATATATACTAATTTAATTTAACTTGTAAGCCAAGGTTGGATTAGTAGGTCTATGCAACATGCACCTGGATAACCGCGTCATGAATCGGAACGGGCTCCAACGTCCTCATATACACATTATGACAAAATAAAGATCTTAATATTTCACGAAATAAAGACATAGAAGAAAACAGGTTCTAGAAACTCAATTTCTCCATGGCAATAGAATGTAAACATGTAAATTGCGCCAAACATATCCAAATATCGCCTACAACTCAATTCTCAGCGCAGCATATTGGACGACTCCACAGGCATTGATCATTCGCGACTTTAAGTCATTCCTGTTATCTCTAGAGCATCCCGTATATTTATAGCGCTGCATTTCGTCCCCCTCTGACCATGGATAGGGTTGGGAGCATTCCTGAGTTCACTTATGGTCCCACTAAGGTAATCTTAGGAGATATTCCTTTTGGCATACTGTAAATGCCTGTGCATAATGTACCTAATAAAGCATAATTGTTTTAATTATCTTCAAAGGAATTCTGTAGAAGCAGCCTTTATTTTCAGACTCTGCAGGCCTGCTGGGAGGAAGCATATTACAATAAACAGGTAAGATTCATCCCACAAAAAAAGTAACCACAGAAAAAAAGAGATAGATTTAATCCCAAAACAAGAGTTTTATTTCAAGACAGTTTAGAGAAGATGGTCATAAGAGTTTTTAATATGACTTGCAAATTGTGAGACATGAGCAGTTGTGAAATGAGGCCCTTCTGAAAGCACATTATATGGTCTTTAGTGGCACGGTCTCACACCTTACCTCATCTTGCAGAAGAAGTTCATGGTCCACTATCTGCTGCTCCAGAGTCGAGGCCAGGTCTCGCCCCATGTCACCATGGAGCACATGAGCGACTGGCTGGTGTCTCAGGGCAAAAAATCCCTTAGGGAGAGGTGAGTACCACGTCAGCTCTCACCTTCACTGCCATTCTCTGTCACCAGCAGCACTCCAGGAGGTGTGGGTAAAATAAACAACAGATCAATAGGAAGCCAGGAAAGTTGAAATGCTTTGTGTTTTATTTGAAGGGTGTGGAAGGAAACCCTGGAGGAGGGGAACGAACTCGCTCGGCTGGTAAGAGAATGAGAGTTAGAGACTTAGACTATTAGTCAGTGAGCTCCTTTCTAGCCTTTCAACAACTAGTCAGTACAGCAGAATATATCTGTTGTGAAATTACACTAATGGGACTTCCTGTTTCCTACGGCAGACCTGGGAAGTAAACACCTGCCTAAAAATGATTGACATGGAGCACAAGGCTGTCTGCAAGCTCCGCCGCTCTATGCACACCACCTCTCCAGCTGGCGCTGACATGTGAGTTCCATGTATTGCCCTGCATACAGCTTGCTCCATTCATCTACACATCTGGAGCTATGCAGAAAATAACTAGGGCAGTGTTCTCTGTGTGAACATTGCACATCGTTTAGCGTTCTCTGCTGCTTTTTGTTGATTTCAGCGACCCCAAGGTCCACATCATCGTGGAGAGAGCTGTGAGGAGCATTCTGGACAAGCTGTCCAATAAGCCCTGTAGCAACCTGCTCAGCCCATCCCAGGTGGTGGTGGAGCTGGTGCCCAGGATCCTCCTGGCCCTGTGGCTTCAGCCAGAGGAAGGCCATTCAGATCACCCCATCCTCCTAAGCGGGATGGCTGTGAGTATGGTGGTGGCCGTAGGGGAGAAGCTCTCCAACACGTTGAAGGCCTCTTCTCCTCACACCCCTTTCTCCCGGGCTGCTGCTTTTGACTCTGTGAGGTCGATCCTCGGGAGAATCAGCCAGTCCTTCTCCCTGGATGACCTCAAGACCCCTTTTTTTATGAGCTCTGTCTGTGCCTTTGTGGCGGACGAGGTGAAAAGCTACTTCCAGCCTACTGCAGACACCCTGCGAGTTCCCCCTGTCCTAGTGGTGGCCTTCTCCGCCACACTACCAGCTGATATCCAAGCAGGTGAGTAGCACTCATAGAAAGCACTCTGACAGATGCCTTTTGTCATGACATCCTGGTGCCTTGTAGTAGTAGAGCCAATCAGGATTTTAATTGTCACCCCTAACACAGATGCAGACCAGGCTTCTTCCCACCTGGAGGTTGTGGAAATCCCCCATAACACAGAGGCAGACCCAGCTTCTTCCCACCCGGAGGTTGTGGACATCACCCCTAACACAGAGAAAGACCCGGCTTCTGCCCACCTGGAGGTTGAGGGATTCACCCCTAACACAGAGTTTGACCCAGCTTCTCCCCACCTAGATGTTGTTGACATCACCCGTAGCAGAGAGGAAGACCCGGCTTCTTCCCACATAGTGGTTTTGGACATCACCCCTAACACAGAGGCACACCTGGCTTCTTCCCACCTGGAGGTTGCTGACAAAACCCGTAGCACAGAGGCAGACCCAGTATCTTACCACCTGGAAGTTGAGGACATCACCCCTAACACAGAGGCACACCTGGCTTCTTCCCATCAGGAGCTTGTGGACATCACCCCAAACACAGAGGCAGACCCGGGTTCTTCCCACCTAGAGATTGCGGTCATCAACCCTAACAAAGAGGCACACCTGGCTTCTTCCCACATGGAGGTTGTGAACGTCACCCCTAACACAGAGGCTGAGACGGCTTCTACCCACCTGAAGTTTGTGGACATCACCCCTAACACAGAGTCAGACCCTGCTTCTTCCCACCGTATGGTTGTTGACATCACCCATAACTCAGAGGCAGACCCAGCATCTTCCCACCTGGAGGTTGTGGACATCACCCCTAACACAGAGGCAGACCCGGCTTCTTCTCACCTGGAGGTTGTGGACATCACCCCTAACAAAGAGGCACACCTTGCTTCTTCCCACCTGGAGGTTGTGGACATCACCCCTAACAAAGAGGCACACCTGGCTTCTTCCCACAAGGAGCTTGTGGACATCACCCCTAACACAGAGGCTGAGACGGCTTCTACCCACCTGAAGTTTGTGGTCATCACCCCTAACACAGAGTTAGACCCGGCTTCTTCCTATCAGGAGGTTGTGGAAACCACCCCTAACACAGAGACAGACCCGGCTTCTTCCCACCTGGAGCTTGTGGACATCACCCCAAACACAGAGGCAGACCCGGCTTCTTCCCACCTAGAGATTGCGGACATCAATTCTAACAAAGAGGCACACCTGGCATCTTCCCACCTGGAGGTTGTGGACATCACCCCAAACACAGAGGCAGATCCTGCTTCTTCCCACCTGGAGTTTGTGGACATCACCCCTAACACAGATGCAGACCCGGTTTCTTCCCACCTAGAGGTTGTGGACATCACCCCAAACACAGAGGCAGATCCTGCTTCTTCCCACCTGGAGCTTGTGGACCTCACCCCTAACACAGATGCATACCCTGCTTCTTCACTCTTGGAGGTTGTGGACGTCACACCTGAAGAAAAGCCTCTCATGGTGGCCGTCTACGCCACTCTGCCATCTGACATCCAAGCAGGTGAGTAAGACTTATAGAAAGCACTCTGACAGGTGCCGTTCATCATGATAACATGTCAAGTGTTGGTCCCATGTTTCATGAGCTGAAATAAAAGATCCCATTCAACTGGCCAGTGTTTAGAACCTACGGTTTGCATTTATTTACATTCTGTCCTGCTTTTGTCCCTTTCCAGAGGATGTTGCTGTGGTCACCCTGCACGTCACCCCACACGTCACCAAGGACGTGACCCTGGATGTTCCATGCAGGGCGAGGAAAGGGGCAGTCCAGCGTTTTTTTTGCAGGCTTTGGAGGGCAGTGTGCTGCTGCGCTTGCCACAAGGAAGAGGAGGAACAATATTAATTATTCATTAGACCAGAAACAGGATTGAACCATAGACCATTAAATTCTTTGCATTATAGTTGCCTTCAATTCTGATTTTCTTCTGTTTAATTCTTAATTAATTTCAGAACATTTCTCTAAACTTTGTGGAGTAGGTTGTATAAATAAGTGGGAAACATCCCAATCGCAATTTTAATGCTTTTAATAATTAACTTATTACATTTTTTTTTTTTTAAAAGTGGAGGGCGCGACAAAAAAACTTTAATCATCATAGAAAACTCTTGCTCACTATTAAAAATGCATTGTTTTATTTAAGCAAGGTTAAAAGATTAACGTTTCGGTCTAGTCTATGACGATATGCAAGTTGTGTTTGCCCAGTTAAAGGGCGACCCAGACTCACCCTGGTTCTTGAGGGTTGCAGACACTGAATAATTATCATTTGAAATAAATGGCACTTTTCAAGTCTTGACTAAAAATCTTTAATGAATATGAATTTAAATACAATTGACTTGAGGATCAGAGCAGGCAGGCTGACTGGCTTGCCCTGAAGGCCCTCTGCCTCTACCTCTGTGTGGTTAATCTCAGCCAAGAGGTTGTATGGGTTGTCTGTCTCTCTCTGGGTGTGAATCACTATCACTATGACCTCTCGCTCCGCCTGCCCGTTGGCCTGATTAGAAGGCTTCCCCTCTCATTCCTTGCTCACAGGAGCAGGGGTGATGGCATCCGGGGTAACCTCCTCCTCTCCTGTATCTAACCCATCTTTCTGGCTGTGAGTTCGACTGAGGTCACTCGTTCTCTCTCCCAGGGTGTTGGATAGTTTCTCCTCCTCTGTGTCTTGTGTATTTTCTACATTGTAGAATAATAGTGAAGACATCAAAACTATTAAATAACACATATGGCATCATGTAGTAACCAAAAACGTGTTACACATATCAAAATATGTTTGAGATGTGAGATTCTTCAAAGTAGCCACCCTTTGCCTTGATCACAGCTTTGTACATACAGAATAATACGAAATGTTCTGAGACCAGGTTGCGCTTTCACCTCCCCCGGTAAGAGGGGAATAAGGCAACCTCAGAGTTACATTCAAGGATACTTTATTGACACACACGGATGAAATGGACATGGAAAGGTAGTGGAATGATAGTGGTCCTGTAATGGACAGATAACAGGGGTAATGAATATGCACAATATCTGATAGCACAAGTAGAGCAACAACGCTATTAACAAAGGAAGGGCTGTATTAATGGCATAATGCTACCTGCGGAGTATTACACAACACAGTAAAACACAGAGAGGCAACTTACAATAGGCAATGGTAGTAAATATAAAGAACAACAAGTAAGAATGATATACATGTTACAAATTCACTTTGTGCACGTACACTATCCCACGGTATCTCTGTGCATTCAAATTGTCATCGATAAAATGCAATTGTATTCATTGTCCGTAGCTTATGCCTGCCCATACCATAACCCCACTGCCACCATGGGGCATTCACAACGTTGACATCAGCCAACAGCTCGCCCATACGCTGCTTTACAAGTGGTCTGAAGTCGTGAGGCCAGTTAGAAGTACTGCCAAATTCTCTAAAGCCGCCTTGGCTTATGGTTGAGAAATAAACATAAACGTATCTGGCAACAGCTCTGGTGGACATTCCTGCAGTCCGTAAGCCAATTGCACGCTGCCTCAAAACTTGAAACATCTGTGCATTGTGTTGTGTGACAAAACTGCACATTTTAGAGTGGCATTTTATTGTCCTCAGCACAAGGTGCACCTGTGTAATTATCATGCTGTTTAATCAGCTTCTTGATATGCCATATTTGTCAGGTGGATGGATTATCTTGGCAAAGGAGAAATGCTCGCTTACAGGGATGTAAACAAATTTGTGTACACAATTTGAGAAAAATAAGCTTTTTGTGCGAATGGAACATTTCTGGGATTTTTATTTCAGTTCATGAAACATGGGACCAACTCTTTACATGTTGCGTTTATATTTTTGTTCAGTGTAGTTATTAGGTTGGGAGATTGGGATCCTATCTGGGCTAGCTAAAGCCAACTTCATGGTTAGTAGTATGACAGAGAAAATATAACAAGACAAATTTAAACATCACAAATCTGAGGGGGCAAGTGACCCTGTGCCCCCTTTTGGCATGACGTCTCTGCTATCAACCACATCATTCTGTCTCCGTGAATATTCAAAACAGACACATTCATTCAGGTCTGGTACTGGTCCTACCATATAGATCAGGGATGGACAATTCCAGTCCTTGGGGGTCGGAGGGGTGTCACACTTTTTCCCCATCCCTAGCAAACACAGATGATTAAACTTATTGCATTCTAAACTGAAACCCATGAGTACTTGATTATTAGAGTCAAACGTGTTAGCTGGGGCTGGGGAAAAAGTTTAACACCAATCAGGTCCCGAGGACTGGAGTTGCCCATCCCTGATATAGATGCTCTGTTTGCACGCATCGAGGGATGTGGTGAGTGACAGTGGAGACAAGGGAGCACACAGAAACAGCTTTGTCCTTTTAGAAAGTCGTCATAATCCTTAAATAAATATGATATGTATGCAAGAAATGCAGAGCCACTTCCAAAAACATATTGACAGAGTCTAGTATCTAGTAATCTAATCAATTAGTTTTCAACCCTTTGTTATGGCAAGCCTAAATAAGCTCAGGAGTAAAAATGTGCTTAACAAGTCACATAATCAGTTAGATGGACTCACTATGTGTGCAATAATAGTGATTTTTGAACGACTACACAATCTCTGTACCCCACACATGCAATTATCTATTAGGTCCCTCAGTCGAGCAGTGAATTTCAAACATAGATTCAACCATGAAGACCAGGGAGGTTTTCCAATGCCTCGCAAAAAAGGGCACCTTTTGGTAGATGGGTACAAAAAAAGCAGACATTGAATATTCCTTTGAGCATGGTGAAGGTATTAATTACGCTTTGGATGGTGTATCAATACACCCAGTCACCACATAAATACAGGTGTCCATCCTAACTCAGCTGCCAGAGAGGAAGGAAAACGCTCAGGGATTTCACCATGAGGCCAATGGTGACTTTAAAACAGTTAGAAAGTTTAATGCTTTGATAGGAGAAAACTGAGGATGAATCATCAACATTGTAGTTACTCCACAATACTAACCTAATTGACAGAGTATGCACTCACTAACTGTAAGTCGCTCTGGATAAGAGCGTCTGCTAAATGACTAAAATGTAAATGTAAAAGAAGGAAACCTGTACATGAATTGTGTTTGCAATCAGGCACTAAAGTAAAACTGCAAATAATGTGGCAAAGAAATGAACTTCATGCCCTGAATACAAAGCGTAATGTTTTGGGCAAATCCAACACAACACATCACTGAGTACCACTCTTCATATTTCCAAGCATGGTGGTGGCTGCATCATGTTATGGGTATGCATGTCATTGGCAAGGACTAGATACTTTTTTAGGATAAAAATAAACGGCATAGAGCTAAGTACAGGCAGATTCCTAGAGGAAAACCTGGTTCAGTCTGCTTTCCAACAAACACTGGGAGACAAATTCCCTCTTCAGCAGGACAATAACCTAAAACACAAGGCCAAATATTCACTGGAGTTGCTTACCAAGACGACATTGAATGTTTCTGAGTGGCTTAGTTACAGTTTTGACTTAATTCGGCTTGAAAACCTATGGCAAAAAAAAAATGGCTGTCTATATAATGTATATTGCATATATTTTACAATCCAGTTGTGCAAAGCTCTTGGAGATTTACCCAGAAAGACACAGCTTTAATCGACTCAGGGGTGGGAATACTTATGTAAATGAGATATTTCTGTATGTAATTTCCAATACATTTGCAGAAATTTCAAAAGCGTGTTTTCACTTTGTCATTATGGGGTATTGTGTGTAGCTGCGTGAGAGAAAATATTATAATTGAATCCATTTTGAATTCAGGCTGTAAGAAAACAACATGTGGAATAAGTTAAGGGGTATGAATACTTTCTGAATGCACTGTATATCTGCAAGAAAGTGATAAATAAGTGACTGTTTGAAAGGGGGTCATATAAACACTGCCTTATTTATATTTTTACATATAACATAAAGTTAATTCTCTCTGAAATAGTCATGCTATAATGGGCGTCGTTTCTCAGACCAAATTTCCATTCTGGCTCAAACAAAGCAATCGGATCATGCTCCAGTCAAAAACAGCTATAGGGAATGCCTATACATTGTCCAATCTCCTTCCACACATTGATTTAATCTTTATTCAGAAAGAAACAAACTTGAAATTAAGTGTTGTTTCAGTGTCTTGTTGCAGGTTGTACAATGTTCAAAAGTGTGTGAGAGAAAAAGCATTAACTTGTGTGTGTGGTGTCAAGTGTGAATGGTCCTATGTATGCAAATAGCCCGAGATTGGATATTTCAGCACCATGGACAGCAGCGACATTGGGATAGCGAGATCTGTAATTCAGCAACACATGACACTGGATAGCGGCTGTCTCAGGTGAAGTTGGCATTGGGAAAATCCCATCTAATGGGAAACGAGGCATAGGAGGCAAAAAGACTGAAGGAGAAGACTCCCACAGGAACTCTTGGCTTAACTGTTCTGCCACATTCATTTCAAATGTTAAATTTTTCGATTTGTAAATAAAAGGGAACACATCTGCAAATAATGTAAACTGTCTTTTCTAACTACACTGTACAGCTTTAGTGTGTCTGTGCGTCATATGTACAACTGCAAGCAATTCGCTTCTCAAATCCTTCTCAAATGTCTTTTTAATGTGAGAAATAAAATGAAAAACAACTCTTAGACTAATACAATGCGTACTGTCACAAATTATTACTATTCCCAACAAGACAACGAAGTGATGGTCTTTACCCACCATGGAGACTTATAAAGGCTACTTCCCCCCCACCAAAAGTTCCCACGCTGAGCGATGTTGTTTACTACATCATTATGCATATAATTAAAGTCATACCTTTATTGTCATTCATGCTCTTATTTTTAACCGAGTAGTTTTGCAAAAGTGTAACCTGCGTCAATTCAGAGCTAGGAAATATTGAAATAATGTGCTTAAGAGGACCACACCCGTCGCTATGGGCGGGCCATAGGGGGCCGGGCCCGCCCCCAAAAATGCTTGGCAACCCCCACTTGAGGCACAGATCTCTTAAAAAGTGAGGTGGATCTTTCTGAGGTGGAAGTTGGGAGAGTTATATTTCAGTGAAACGTAAGTGAAGGAGGCCCCGCTCTCTCGCTTTCCCAGATGTTTAGTTCATTTCATTCCGATCTCCTTTGCATTATTATAGCCATTTTCTGTAGCCTGTCAACTATGCGTCTGTCTATCCCTGTTCTCTCCTCTCCGCACAGGCTATACAAACGCCTCACACCGCGTGGCTGCTGCCACTCTAACCTGGTGGTTCCTGCGCGCACGACCCACATGGAGTTCCAGGTCTCCGGCAGCATCTGGAACTGCCGTTCTGCGGCCAATAGGGCAGAAATCATCTCAGCCTATGCTACCCTCCAGTCCCTCGACTTCTTGGCGCTGACGGAAACATGGATTACCACTGAAAACACTGCTACTCCTACTGCTCTCTCCTCGTCTGACCATGTGTTCTTGCATACCCCGAGAGCATCTGGTCAGCGGGGTGGTGGCACAGGAATCCTCATCTCTCCCAAGTGGACATTCTCTCTTTTTCCCCTGACCCATCTGTCTATCTCCTCATTTGAATTTCATGCTGTCACAGTCACTAGCCCATTCAAGCTTAACATCCTTATCATTTATCGCCCTCCAGGTTCCCTTGGAGAGTTCATCAATGAGCTTGACGCCTTGATAAGTTCCTTTCCGGAGGATGGCTCACCCCTCACAGTTCTGGGTGACTTTAACCTCCCTACGTCAACCTTTGATGCATTTCTCTCTGCCTCCTTCTTTCCACTCCTCTCCTCTTTTGACCTCACCCTCTCACCGTCCCCCCCTACTCACAAGGCAGGCAATACGCTTGACCTCATCTTTACTAGATGCTGTTCTTCTACTAATCTCACTGCAACTCCCCTCCATGTCTCCGACCACTACTTTGTATCCTTTTCTCTCTCGCTCTCCTCCAACACTACTCACTCTGTCCCTACTCAGATGGTAATGCGTCGTCGCAACCTTCCCTCTCTCTCTCCCACTACTCTCTCCTCCTCCATCCTATCATCTCTTCCCTCTGCTCAATCCTTCTCCCTCCAATCTCCTGATTCTGCCTCCTCAACCCTCCTCTCCTCCCTTTCTGCATCCTTTGACTCTCTATGTCCCCTATCCTCCCGGCCGGCTCGGTCCTCCCCTCCTGCTCCATGGCATGACGACTTATTGCGAGCTCACAGAACAGGGCTCCGGGCAGCCGAGCGGAAATGGAGGAAAACTAGACTCCCTGCGGGTTTGGCATCTTTTCACTCCCTCCTCTCTACATTTTCTTCCTCTGTTTCTGCTGCTAAAGCCACTTTCTACTACTCTAAATTCCAAGCATCTGCCTCTAACCCTAGGAAGCTCTTTACCACCTTCACCTCCCTGCTGAATCCATTTTGAAAAGAAGGTTGACGAAATCCGATCCTCGTTTGTTAAGTCAAATGACACTGCTGGTCCTGCTCACACTGCCCTACCCTATGCTTTGACTTCTTTCTCCCCTCTCTCTCCAGATGAAATCTTGCGACTTGTGACGGCCGGCCGCCCTACAAGCTGCCCGCTTGACCCTATCCCCTCCTCTCTTCTCCAGACCATTTCCGGAGACCTTCTCCCTTACCTCACCTCGCTCATCAACTCATCCTTGACCGCTGGCTATGTCCCTTCCGTCTTCAAGAGAGCGAGAGTTGCACCCCTTCTCAAAAAACCTACACTCGATCCCTCCGATGTCAACAACTACAGACTAGTCTCCCTTCTTTCTTTTCTCTCCAAAACTCTTGAGCGTGCCGTCTTTAGCCAACTCTCTTGCTATCTCTCTCAGAATGACCTTCTTGATCCAAACCAGTCAGGTTTCAAGACTGGTCATTCAACTGAGACTGCTCTTCTCTGTGTCACGGAGGCTCTCCGCACTGCCAAAGCTAACTCTCTTTCCTCTGCTCTTGTCCTTCTAGACCTGTCTGCTGCCTTTGATACTGTGAACCATCAGATCCTCCTCTCCACCCTCTCCGAGTTGGGCATCTCCGGCGCGGCTCACTCTTGGATTGCGTCCTACCTGACAGGTCGCTCCTACCAAGTGGTGTGGCAAGAATCTGTCTCCGCACCACGTGCTCTCACCACTGGTGTCCCCCAGGGCTCAGTTCTAGGCCCCCTTCTATTCTCGCTATACACCAAGTCACTTGGCTCTGTCATATCCTCACATGGCCTCTCCTATCATTGCTACGCAGACGAAACAAAACTAATCTTCTCCTTTCCCCCTTCTGATAACCAGGTTGCGAATCGCATCTCTGCATGTTTGGCAGACATATCAGTGTGGATGACGGATCACCACGTCAAGCTGAACCTCCCGGGGAAGGACTGCCTGTTCCATGATCTCGCCATCACGGTTGACAACTCTGTTGTGTCCTCCTCCCAGAGTGCAAAAAGCCTTGGCGTGACCCTGGACAACACCCTGTCGTTCTCCGCTAACATCAAGGCGGTGACCAGATCCTGTAGGTTCATGCTCTACTACATTTGGAGAGTACGACCCTGCCTTACACAGGAAGCGGCACAGGTCCTAATCCAGGCACTTGTCATCTCCCGTCTGGATTACTGCAACTCGCTGTTGGCTGGGCTCCCTGCCTGTGCCATTAAACTCCTACAACTCATCCAGAATGCCGCAGCCCGTCTGGTGTTCAACCTTCCCAAGTTCTCTCACGTCACCCCGCTCCTCCGCACACTCCACTGGCTTCCAGTTGAAGCTCGCATCTGCTACAAGACCATGGTGCTTGCCTACGGAGCTGTGAAGGCACCTCCGTACCTTCAGGCTCTGATCAGTCCCTACACCCAAACGAGGGCATTGCGTTCATCCACCTCTGGCCTGCTGGCCCCCCTACCTCTGTGGAAGCACAGTTCCCGCTCAGCCCAGTCAAAACTGTTCGCTGCTCTCGCACCCCAATGGTGGAACAACACTTGAAACCCCACCTCTTTAAGGAATACCTGGGTTAGGATAAAGTAATCCTTCTACCCCCCCCTTACCTCACCCCACAAAAAAAATAAAAAATAAAATGGTTGTAAAGTGGTTATCCACTGGCTGTAAGGTGAATGCACCAATTTTGTAAGTCGCTCTGGATAAGAGCGTCTGCTAAATGACGTAAATGTAAATGTAAAAAAAATATATATATATATATATTATAATAGTTGCTAATTTTGTGTTGCATTAATGTTGCATTCTTTATCATTAAAACATAAAAAATATAAAGAAACAATGGTGTGATTTTGTTTGATTGATGGGAATCTACACTGCAACAGCCTATCACGGCCTTAATAAAAAGAAAGTTAGGCTACGTACGTGACGTAGCCTACGTCAGTGTAGCCGCTCAACAGTTACCGCGCATTTTTGAAAGCTGGATGAGTTTTCGCCGGCTTACTCGCTTCAGTTCGTCATATATATCCGTAAGTGGTTGAAAAGCCCACCAACAGTCTCCTCTGCCAAATTGGATACGACACCGACGCTTCCTGATGTTGTAGTTGGAGAAGGAGACCCTGGACGACAGTCTGAGCCTGATGCTAGTAGCTCCGTGGAGTCCGGGGCAGCATTTGGGCCACAACTGCCTGTTGAATCAGTGGGTATGAGTGACCTCAGCATGGACAAACCCAAAAAGGTTGTGTTGAGGAAATATTCAGTCAAAATGTTTGGTTAAAAAAAATGATCATTTTCCTCTAGCTCAGGGGTGTCAAACTCATTTTAGCTCAGGGGCCACATGGAGGAAAATCTATTCCCAAGTGGGCCGGACCGGAAAAATCATGGTATATATAACTTAAAAACAACAACTTCAGATTGTTTTCTTTGTTTTAATACGATCAACATACAACATAAAGCTGGAGCCTGAGGACAGTGTGTCCAAAATAGTACAAGCACAACATCACTATTAATCATAAAACACGTCAAGTTTATTTGAAAATTTTTAAGAAAAAGAACACACAAACACACAATGCCTCAGTGATTAACAGAACTGTTTCACAGATCACATAACTATATCAGGGTGTCATTTCTCAGGCAGAAATGTAGATAAAAATAATGAAATCCTGTTCCCCGAACAAGTGCAAGAACCACAGAGTCAAGAATAGGTTAAATATACAAATAAAATAAAATCAATTAAAAACAATAGCACATCAACATAAAAACATATAAACATAAATCTGAAAGCGTTGCTCAAACTCCCGTAACAGTCCAGTTATTTTATCTTTGAACCGCTTCATGTCTGCCACATGTTGGGTCGCGCACACATTTTTCAGACAGGGGAAGTGAGCTGCATCACCACCGGCAAGTTGCGTCTCCCACAATGACAGCTTCAACTTGAAAGAACGTATTGTTGCGCCCTTGCAGCTGTTTGTTCAAGTTATTCAGGTGCTCTGTAACATCCACCATAAATGCAAGGTCCGGCATCCATTCTGCGGAATGAAATTCTAACACTGGTTTGCCATTTTCTTCCATGAACTGTTCAATTTCTTCTCGTAAATCAAAGAAACGCCTCAGCACAGCACCTCGGCTTAACCATCTTACCTCAGTGTGGTATGGCAGGCCATAGATGTGGTCTTTCTCTCTGAGAAGGCTGTCAAACTGACGGTGATTCAGGCTTCTGGATCGGATGAAATTAACAGTTTGGATGACCACCTTCATGACGTTATCCATCTTTAATGACTTGCAACACAAAGCCTCCTGGTGCAAAATACAGTGAAAAGTCAAAAAATCACGTCCTCCATTTGCAGATTGCACTTTCTCTCTGAACTTTGTCACAACGCCTGCTTTTTTCCCGATCATTGAGGGCGCACCTTCTGTAGCCAGGCTGACAGCGCGGGACCAGTCCACTCCGACCCTGATCAGCGCGCCGACCAGTGCGGTAAAAATATCAGCTGCTGTCGTTGTATCTGTCATCGGCACCAACTCCACGAACTCCTCGGTGACGGTCAATGTGTCATCAACTCCGCAGATGAAAAAATGGCCAGTTGTGCAACATCTGTAATGTCCGTGCTTTCATCAATTGCAACCGAAAACGCAATAAATGACTTTACTTTTTGCTTCAACTGGCTGTCCAAATCCACTGAAAGATCGGAAATCCTGTCTGCAACTGTGTTTCTTGTCAGGCTGATATTTGCAAAAGCCTGCCGCTTTTCAGGGCACCAAATCTCAGCTGCCTTCATCATGCATGTTTTTACAAATTCACCCTCACTAAATGGTTTTGAAGCCACTGCGATTTCATTAGCAATGAGGTAGCTAGCTTTCACTGCAGCGTCACTGATGTCTCGGCTGTGAGTAAACACAGACTGCTGTTTCTTCAGACCCGCCAACAGTTCATTCACCTTCTCTCATCTCCGCTGTCCTTGAAAGTTGTCATATTTGTCGGCATGAAGACTCACATAGTGGCGACGAAGGTTATATTCTTTCAGCACTGCAACATGCTCTGAACACACCAAACATACAGCTTTCCCATTCAATTCCGTGATTAAATATGATGACAATTTTTCTTGGAACACTCTGCACTCTGCGTCCACTTTTCTCTTTTTTGACAGAGACATATTGGGGCAATGAGGGTGCCAAAGCACATAATGTTAAAAGTAGAAGCCGTAATAAATATCGCGGGCAAAACAAAGTAGCTCATTGGCTGCACGTGCTTGACCTACTTGCTCTGCCCCGGTATAAACAGTTTGCTTGCTTAACACAATTGCTATTGCGCCATCCAGTGGACGAAATTGGAACAGCAGTTTATTTTATTGAAAAATTGCAGCGCATTTTTATACTTAAAAAATAAAAATAAAAAATAAAAACATATTTTTATTTTTTAAATCATCTCGCGGGCCGGATTAAACCCGTTTGCGGGCCTGATCCGGCCCGCGGGCCGTACGTTTGACACCCCTGCTCTAGCTGGTATTTGAACAGGGACTGGCTTGAGTACTCGGTGGAAAAGGACTCCGCATTTTGTTATGCGTGCAGGAAATTCAAATCTGTATCATCGGACGCGAACTTCTCCATTAAGGGATGTAATGATTGGAAGCATGCAATTGGAACAGGCAAGGGCTTAAATAAGCATGCAGCTTCAAAAGAACAGTTAGCCTGTGAAGCAATGTGGAGAGATTCAGAAAAACGTAGAGAGACAGGAAAAGAGATTTCCACTATCGTATCTGAAGATTATGCCTTTGTTAAATGTTTTTCATGAAGAAATAGAATGTTGTTTATGGTAGTATCAAGAGGGAATGTTTTAGGTGTAATACCACATATCACAGACAGGAGGTGGGTTGTAGACAGGGGAGACTGGTGATTGGCCAGAAGAGGGGGCATCAGTGTTTATAAATAGGGGTTAAACGATGAGACGTTAGAACGGCCATAGCAATCTTGAGGAGCCGTTCTCCGGACAACGCGTGTCTGTAATCTATGCTGTAACCTCGTGGTATGAATAAAAACTTCTGACACGATGCAGCATGGATGGACTCTTTTGTTGACAGCGATAATTGCCACCATTCATCATATACGACAGAATGGCGAGCTTGCCAGGAGGGATGATGCAATCCTTCTTTGCTGCATTTGGAGTCGACAAGCTAACTCGGGCTGATTTTGGTCTGGAGTCATGACCCGACTAGACACAGCTAAGTGGTTGGTTTTGTTACTGCTTATGTACACTGGAGGAGTGTACCCTTACGACCGTGTTTCGGGTGGCGTTATGGCTGTTAACTGGGAGTCTGAACGAAAATATTTTAAATTTGGTTGATGTGTAAACGCTGTTTACAACAATGGATTGTACAAATGGATTGGTAGAGAATAATGTTGGGAAGATGTCTGCATAATTAGGGCACCGGGGGATCTGGAAAAGCCCTCGAATCGAGGCGATTCATAGGAATGGGCCATAAAATCCTTGCAACGCGTTATGTGGTGTATGGTTAATTCTGGGAATTATTAAGCTGGACGAATTATATGTATGTTATATACTCATCGTATGGTTGACGAACTATAATGCTTGGGGTAACCTCTCTATGATTATCCAGAACTTACGGCAACACAAAGTTAGAAGGAGATATTATTGATAATCATGGACAATGATTGGGCCGCGGTGCGGGGTGTTCATTTGTATAGCTAGTAGGCGGCAGTTGGCTAGAGGCTGAAGCTAAGGCTGGGTTGTTTCAGGCCACGTGGTACATCGTGGCTAAAGGCTGATGTTAATGCTTAAGGCTAACGGCTAATTGTGTTTTGTGCCACGGTGTACCTTAGGCTAAGCTAAAGGCTAATGCTACAGGCTAATTGTGTTGCGTGCTACATGCTAACGGATATCCTTAGAGATTCCATTGCGATGGATTAAAGTCTCTTAAACTTGTCACTGTCTGTAAGTCAGGTTGTATGTTTTGTGAGCGCTGTTAAATGTTGTTTGACTATAAGGGGGAAATGGGAATTACAGCTGGACTGGTATTATTCTGTTTGGGGAGAGAGAAGAGAGAATCTTTCTTCCACGGTGAAAAGGGGTTTTTGAATGGTTGTGCGCATGCGTTTAATTTTGCGACACTACACTACAGAAAGGGGAGTTTATGGCACGAGATTAGGGAACGTTTTGTTTTACGGCACTAAACGACACCACGAGGGGATGCTGCAACTCAAGCATGAGGTTAAAATGATATTTGCGCATGTGTGGGATTCTGCAAAACAACACATTGGTTAAACTGCAGGGGGAGACAGAGGAACACAGACGACGGAACAAATAGGCACAGGGAGAGTTTAACACGAATCTTATAAGTTTAAACTGCGATTGGTTAAAGATGAAACTTGTTTTGTAGCCTATTGAATTTATAAATTAAATATAGGATAACGGATTATAATAGATTGAATTAAATAATTAAATGACGGATTAAAATCAAGGTTTTTGGGCGATCTATTCGTCCTGAGTTAAAGTCTTAGAGCGAATGTAAAGCGGACGAATCTTGAATGTGGATAACTTGGTTAATTGCATAAACTGCTGAAATCTTGTGTGTTTCTATGTTTTTTGAAATATGAGAGGAACATGGAACGGCGAGACGAGAGAGAGAGGAGGGGCTGACGTGTGCGTGGCGTGACGTCACATGACGTGACATCACATGATGCAGGAGAGGATCGGATCAGGCTAGTACACAAAATCATCCTAACAAGATATGTGATGTTATGACAATTTTACATGGGCTTGGCAAATACTATTTCATTAAAAATTGCATTTTGGAAGCTGTGTATCACTGGGGTTTAATTACAGATGTGTTGGGAATCCAGGATGGATTGAGGATTCTTCTGTAAATTTATGATAATTAGAGCTAATAGAGCAAGGGGTTATGGGAATTGGAGTATTGAAGGGTTGTAAGGTTAGAAGGCTTTGTTTATGGGTATTTTAGTCTGAAGTTTACTAACTTAATTTACTTGCATTTGATGGGTTGTGGTAAGATAGCCAACACTAATTGATATTGGTGACATAGGAATAGGAATTGGGGTTAATTATTCAGGATTGTTAATGGATTTGTTTAGGTTATATTAAGAATTACAGGGGGGAAGGCTACTTAGGCTATACAGGCTAGAATAACATAGTTCACAATAAAGGAATTTAAAAGGGTTGATATAGGGGAAAATTGACTAAAATAGTAATTATTTAACTAAGGTAGTGTTAGGAGAGACTAATGGCAGATGTTAGTACACCTTTCTCACATATGGATTCAGCAGAAAGACATCATCCAGCAGGGTGATTATGGCATCAGAGATGAAGACGAATACGAGCAGAAACAACGATGAAGATGAATCAAGAAGACGGAAGAAAACCGAGATGTCTGGGAACTTAAGGAGATGAGGATGATGACGATGAGAGTGATTGATGAGAGGCCATGGGTGGAGGTGACTCTGTGATCAGAAGGAAGTGGCAAGAGAGGAAAGAAGGATACTGGAGACTTGATCTCTGATGAAAGTTGAACGAAGAAGGAGACAAGAGATTCGAGTTCTGATGAAGAAAGTGATGAAGATTTGGAGATTAAAGGTGTTGTATGTTCAAGAGGATTTTATCCTACAATGACTGGCAAAGAAGAAATAGGAGATATAGACCGAGGCGTATCAGGCCTGGAGGAAGAGACGACTTTGGGAGAGGTAAGGGAGCTAGAGGAACAGCTCGAGACGCTGAAGATACAGAAGAGACAAGGAGAAAACCTGCGGAGAACATTTTTAATCCCAAGAATTGGAGGAGAAGAAGAATACATTGAGGCAAAGATGCTGAAGAAAAGTAAGAAGATGATGGAAGACGATATTTCGAGGACAGAACTTGAAATATAAGCTTTTGAAGAATCCTGATATGTCAACAACAAAGAACAGGACGAAGAAACTCTGAGAAGTCAATCATACAATTGGTGGAGAAGAGAAGCTTGTGTGATGAAGAATCAGAGTGAACCAAATCAACAATCACTGTTACAGCTTCAACTGAACAATATCCGGAAGGGGGGTATCAGCTGAGAGCATCGATTAGAGGAGAAGAGAAAATAGCTAACAGTTGAAACCACCGGCCATTAGAAGTGATAGTGAATAGGGGAAAACTTATCTGTGTTCAGCCTAAAGAGGTTAAACATCTCACTAATTGATAACTAATTAGGATAGGGATTTGAGGTAGTACTTACTCTTAAAGTACTAATATTAGAAGATACTGTTATTGTAGTGTTGGGAAGAGAATTGAAGCGTACAATAAGATGCACACTAGACGACTGACTGTCTGGTAGAATATTTTACGAAGTAGGGTTTTTGGGAATCATTTGCTTAAAAGATAATATCCTAGGAAGGATGATAATGTATTAGATTACCTGTTAGACAATCTGTCTGGGAAAATAAACTTAATAGAGTGACTGTTATTCTGGGTTACATCCTGACACAAAGAGATTTGAGGTTAGGCTAAAAGGTGTTTAGTCGTTTGCCAAGTCTGTGTGTAATGAGTCAGAAGCAGGTGGGGAACTTTCCCAATCACATATTCCAAAAATTTGGTGGTAGGAGATTTTGTCAATAAATCAGGGGAAAAGGTTTTAAATGTTATGAGAGAAAAGATTAGATTAAAATAAGTTAGGAGAACTAGGGGTGAAGGAACTCTGAGACAGTAAGCTAAGTTTTAACGTTAGTAGTAAGGGAGAGAGAGAACAGTAATGAATGACACTTTAGAATAGGAAGATCAAGGTAATTGTGGGTACCTTTTGTTATAATCAAAAGTTTGAAAGTCAAGGATTTAGAGATAGGACTGAGATTTGGGGAAAAAGTGACACTAGTGGTGATGGATGGAAGTACAAGGAAAGAGTTCAAAGTCTTAGGGGAAAACTGGGGGAAAACTAGGAGTAAATAAGGACATTAACACTTCAGTCTATTATAACAACAGTGAGAAGCAAGTTAACTCTTTCAACATTGATAGGTATTAAAGTCATAAATATATTGCATTTGATTATAAGGGAACCAATACAGCACCAATTTTAGGGGGAAAACACTTATTAGGGTTTAGGATGGGGACGTTTCTCTCATATGGAGAGATAATTATGGAGAATAAGTATTGTTATCAGGACCAGGAGTAAAAGGAGGTATAGTTTAGAAGAGGGTTAGGAGGGACTGTTCACTTATGTTGCGTAATGTTACAGATAAAGATCAGGGAGAATATGTGTACTTATCTAGTGAAAGCATAGAAATTTGTTCCGGTTAAGAATGATTGGTTAAAGGGCTATGTAATTTGTAAGGTGATGCTTATAATGGAAGATTTGAAGTCTGTAAAACTTTCCACAGTCACAGAGGGAGTTAAGGATAAGTTTATTACAGTAGTCACTCCAACAGGGAATAATCGAATAGGATGTTGGTAGTTTCCCACTAGAGGGAATTAAGGGTTTTAATTCATCAACTAAATCAACAACGTTAATGGTAACTTTGGGAAGGGATTAATGATACGATGGTAATAGCAAATGTAGGAAGGATGACAACTTTTCTGAAATTAAAGGAGGCAGCAAGAGAGACTCAGGGGTTTAGGTTACTACGAATAGGGTTAAAAAAGTAGAGCAGATAGTAGTAGAGAGTAATATAGATTAATCTGAAATGGAGAATATAGATTCATCATGGAAGCTGCAGGATGGGGTCTTTTGATTTTGATGACGGAGGGGGGGGGGGGGGGCATCTGATCAGTGCTGCTCGTTCCTCTGTTGTGAAAATTAGAGATAGATTAACTCATTCTGTAAGAATCAGTGAGGAATCTTGAGGGTTGATGTCTGTTGGGGATGCCAGCCCAAGACGTGTTGGACGGTTGCGCAGCCTCTAGCGGGTCTGGGTCAGGGTTATGCTTTGTCATAACTGTGGTATCGGCAACAGTCATTGACCGATAAAATAATGTAGTTGTCAGAACAGTAGGGTTTAAGTGTTCTTGGGTAAAGAGATTACCCTATGGGAATTGTTAAATGGGAAAGGAAAATCAGGTAACAACGGAATCCTGAAGTATGCAGGTGAAACAGTAGGGATAAAAGTTGTTGTTGTTCTAATAAAACATATGAGGTAAAGGGTATGTTTATAGGAATATCATATTGGGATGTTATATGATAACTTTGGGTAAGCATGAACATAAGGTTAGAGATGACAAATATAATGTAATTTTTATGGACCAGGTAGTAAGACGAGCAGGACGTTGATGATTAAACGATTAGCTTTTGACTGACAATGTGACTATGGGGAATTTTAGAGATATTTAGGGGTTTGGGGGTGATAAAGCATATATATACTTGTATTAGGGATGGACAGGATTTGGTTACATGTCAACGTTGAAGCTTCCATATGAGGTTTTACCATTATAAGAGGGATAGCATTGGACACAGCTAAATCTAGGGTTAAAAGGGTGACATGGCGACATGTCATAGTCTTCAAGCCTATCATTGAAGGGTAAGTCTAAGGGAGAAGGGGGGACTTCATTCATGGTATGGTGTAACATTTGGGAAGATAATATTGATAAATATTAGTTATACTTTGAGTCCAGATAGTTCAGATAAGATCACTGGGGTTATAGATGCATTATAAGGGATGCATTTGAAAGGATTTGGTTGCAAGATCAATTAGGCCAGTAGGGGCAGTGATGGGTCAGATTCTAGTTTAAGCTTTGATAACACTGTGTGATGTTTGTACTGACTTTTGAGGAAGCTATGAGATTGAAATAGGTTGGAGAATGATGCCGGTGTTGACTGTTCCGGATCTGGACGAAGACGGACGAGGGGGTCTAGATGGACTACTGAATGGATAAATATCCTTTTTGATTATTTGATCATTTTATTTTTATTGTTTCAAGGAAAACATTTTTTTAGTATGATTTTAGTATGATTTATGAATCAAGGGGGGGATAGGTTAATGTGATTCATACATCATTTATAGGTCATTTTTATATTCTTAAATTGATGTTGAGGTTTAATTTGAAAATGTTGTTTTGCAAAAGATACTGTTTGGTCGTTTATTTTCTTGTCATTCCAGAAGCATTTGGGAGAACATGTGGAGATTGGAATACTCAAACAAAGACAATATGAAGGGACAATATGACTGGAGGAGATGACACAAGGAGGGTGTGGCTGATTCCATCATCAACAAGTCCATTGGAAGAGGACACTACAGGGAGATGAAGTGTAGTGGACTACATTCCAGTGTTGGCAATGAAATATAGACATGTGTAATACATAATTGTGTCATATTCTTAGGTATTAATTTTGGTAGAATGATGTTTGATGTTATTGAATGCAGATGAGGATCTTAGATGCTTTTGTTTATTTCGATGGGGTTTAGGGACAGAAGGTTTAAGCAGGGAGAGATTCCCTTTCAGGTCCTATGGGTTGACCAGCCTGAGAGTGGATGTTTCTGGATAGGATTTTGTTTGCAGGGGAAACATGTGTATTTAATGGCATCATAGTTTCAAATGTATTTACATGGTTAATGAGGTTATCTGGAGTACCGACGGTGGTTGCCTGGGGCAGAGGGACCGTGAGAGAATTTTACTGTCTTGATTGATATGGATGGATGGCTGCTGGACAGTTTTTCGCTCTTACACTCCATAGAGATTTCTTCATATGTCATAGTAATGTATTCACACTTCATAAACAGGTATTTCATAGGAAGGTATTTACACTCTAGAGGAGAATGTGTTTGGTTTAATGTTAAAGATACTCAATGAGATAAATGGTTGATCGTCATAATCTTATTCTGTTTGTTTTCGAGACGTTTATTTCGTCTCGAAAGGGGGGAATATCGTATCTGAAGATTATGCCTTTGTTAAATGTTTTTCATGAAGAAATAGAATGTTGTTTATGGTAGTATCAAGAGGGAATGTTTTAGGTGTAATACCACATATCACAGACAGGAGGTGGGTTGTAGACAGGGGAGACTGGTGATTGGCCAGAAGAGGGGGCATCAGTGTTTATAAATAGGGGTTAAACGATGAGACGTTAGAACGGCCATAGCAATCTTGAGGAGCCGTTCTCCGGACAACGCGTGTCTGTAATCTATGCTGTAACCTCGTGGTATGAATAAAAACTTCTGACACGATGCAGCATGGATGGACTCTTTTGTTGACAGCGATAATTGCCACCATTCATCATATACGACACCACTCTTAAATTTAGAGCAACTGGCTCGCAACAGATACTACATGTCAGCTGTAATTGATATGCTGGAGTTTTTAGTGGTGAATCAATTGCCGTTACGTGGAGATAATGCTGGTTTTGCCAGTGTGCTAGATGATAATAGCTCAATGGGGCTGTTTTTGTCTCTCTTTGAGTACACCATGCGCAAAGATCCTGAACTGACACGGATTACAAAAACAATCCCACAGAATGCACGCTATACCAGCCCACAGATACAAAACGAGATTCTCGAAATGATGAGCAATCTCGTGACAGAGGAGATAGTGAGACAAGTCGGCGATAGCTGGTATTAAAGTGGATGTCACACGGGATCCTTTAAGCCAAGAAAACATATCTGTAGTTGTGCGTTTTGTTGACAAACACTATGGTCTGTGTGAGCGCCTCTTGGTAATGGCCACATCTGAGAAAAGTGATGCAGAGGCTCTGACAGGTGTCATCATTGATGAGCTCACCAGCGCCGGACTCAGCACGGACAAAATCCTGAGTCAAGTTTATGATGGCGCATCACTCATGTCTGGCAGGCATGGTGGTGTGCAGAAATTGCTCCAAAACAAGCTGGATCATAACATACCATATATTCACTGCTTTAATCACCAACTTCATCTGGTTGTGATTCATGCCATGTCCAGTGAAGCAGCTGTCGATTATTTTTTTGGAGTATGCAACATGCTGTACAACTTCATCAGGAAGCCAACCGTGGCTATTCTGTACAAAGGCGATACCCTGAAACGTCTCTTGAACCAGAGATGGACTGGCCACTTGACAACGGTCAAAGTTGTGGTGAAGAGTTTTCACGACATATCCACATTACTGACCGAGGTGGAAAACACACGAGGCCTTGGAGCGGAGGTGCGCGTCGAGGCTACCGTGCTGCTTAGTGCCATTACGCAGAGCAGTTTTCTTTTCATTGCGCACCTTGTTATGAAACTGTTGTCACTTTTCGAGCCGCCTAACAGACTACTACAGGCCAAAGATATGGACTTGTTCACTGCGGTGACACTTGTGAACAGCGCTTCTGACTGCGTGAAGACAATGACATGCAAATTACATCGACAGCTATATGCCTCCATACCAGGGACGGCTTGTTCAATAGGGCGATATGGGCGACGCACTGCCAAACGGGAAAAGGAAGGGATTTTTTTTCTAATGAATTATAAAAAAAAAAAAAATATATATATATATATATGATTTTAATAAATTTATAAAAAATTATATCACGGCAACAGCAGTTATCAGTGTTCACGTCTGATCTGACAGCCACTAAATGTCAAATCAGGCTAAAGTCGTGCTTCAAATGGCCCCGCCCGTTTTTTGGGCGATTTCAGTCAGGTTGAAAATCGCCCAGAAGTCTCTCATAGCCTGTCATGTAAAATCTATTTTTTTCACATTTCAAAGCTTTCAATACATTCTCTATGGGTGTCTGTGGGCTTGCACTTACGCGCTTTCGTCATACATAACGTAACCACGAATGAACGTAACTAAGAAAAGACCAGGTAGCAGCCTCAATCAATTCACTACTACTATCAAAATGGCTAGGCTTCAGTCCAACTCGATTGTGTCTTTGAAAGAAGTTCCTTTTTGTCGGCGAACAAATTAAGATAAATTGGCAACGAAACAATTAGGACCTCCCAGACCAAATTTAATAATTCAACAGGTTTCTACTAAAGGCGGAAAGTCCTACACCCGAGGATTTTCCAAAAATTGGTACGAACGAAAAAAGACATTGCCACTCACTCAACTGGATGACGAGGGATACAGGCTAGCTGTCCGCCGCCACAACGATGAGGTTAGTGTTGATAATCACAAGTTTACTGGATGTGGATATGGTGTAATAAAGGCAGTTTATTCAGAGGTAAATATATCTGGAATCGCGTTCACGGACCCGTTCGTCAAACTCTTAGGGAGCTATAAATTAAGCCCCATTACTTACCATATCAGATAAGAGAAATTGCTGCAGCTACATATATTTTACATCCTGGCCCTACATAGTTCACTATTTGCATCACTTACCAAAATATTACATGTGGTCATATATGCTTGGAAAGTGGAGATGCCATAGAACGTCAAAAAAGTAAACATTGCTGGAGACACATTGTCGTTTTGGAGAAGACATCGCGTTTGCTAGCGAAGAGATTTGTTGTGGCAAATGAACTTGGCCTGGGAATTGCCAGGAACCTCACGATAAGATATATGCATCAGCATTGCGAGTCTCATGATTCTATACGTATTGCGATTCGATACTGTGATTTTATTGCGCACCATATGTCTGTTGCAGAGGGATCAGAAAGCCATGAGAACGAGTTTTGATCAGTCATGGAAATAAAAGTGCTGAAAACTAATTGGCTCCCAATGTGAAAAGATTGAGAACAAGCTATGAAGGAACAATAATGGTGTTTTGGTGCAGGTACAGCCAACTAGCGCTAAAATATTGCGATATTGTCAATACAGTATATCGTAAAGTATCACTATGTAACTCGATTTCTTTCACCCCAATCCCTCAAATTAACGGTAAATAACTGAATTGTTTGCCCCACATTTAGCTAAGATGATTAGCTAGCCAGCTAAAATGTTTTATTTAGTTAGCAGTCGCATCTACAATAGTTTACTGTCAATAACATGTCTCCAAAAATGACGTGGTGTCTCCAATTGTGTTGACATTTTACAATTGCAATGCGCATCCATGAGTATCCACTTTCTGTAGCTCAGCTGGTAGAGCATGGTGCTTGTAACGCCAAGGTAGTGGGTTCGATCCCCGGGACCACCCATACACAAAAATGTATGCACGCATGACTGTAAGTCGCTTTGGATAAAAGCGTCTGCTAAATGGCATATTATTATTATTATTATTATTATCTGAAGAGAGCCCCGAAACATTGTGTGCAGACATTTTATGCAATAAATGAAGTAGGTTCAATCTAGTAGTTCTGATCTTCTGATTGGTCCTGATGAGTTGGGCGAGGTCACCTCCAGGCTACTGTCACTGTTGCATTGGCTCTGAGTCGGGTTCTCTGTCTTCAAATGTTCAGCCTAAGAGAGGGGATTTTTGTGTGTGTGTGTGTGTGTGTTTAACAGTGATGATGTGTGTGTGTGTGTGTGTGTTTAACAGTGATGATGTGTGTGTGTGTGTGTGTTTGTGTGTGTGTGTGTCCTCAGAGCAAGAACTCGTGAGTTGGAAGAACTGAGAGGCCTATGGCGTGAGTGTTGTCCTTGGCCACCTGCTGACAAGGCTGACAAGATAGGACCCTTTTGTCCATTGTTATTGGATAGGAACAGAACTTATAACCAGCTCCTGACCTAAATAGATCTTAGCACAACATTTTACTCAACATATCATATTCCATATTCACTATAACAAATATATTTACTACGACATTAGCAAGAACCGCCACATCCTCAGCCGGCTAATCCAGTGTGTGAAGTTTTGCGGAGTGTTTGAGTTAGCTTTGCGAGGCAAAGATGAAACTGAGGGCTCCACCAACCCTGGTAAGCCAACACTTTTGAGATCAGTCAATAAATGCTTCTGGTATTGACTTATATGCTGCCCCTGTCTTCATGTTGTTGCTGGACATATCTTTTTTTTTAAATGTGTGTAGGTCACCTAAATCATCAGAAAAATTGCCCCTCCTGAGAATTTTTTCAGGAGCCGCCACTGCTCCATACATAGCAACAGAGAGTCATGGTAATTTGGAAACATTTGTGAATGTGGAATGAAAAACCTTCATAACCTGGTGTTGACATCATTTCATATTCTTTCATAATAATAATAATACATGATTACACTAATAATATGTATATGTTTTTTTTTACAAAATAACCCACTTAACAATACAGCCATTGAAAAGCCTTTTTTAAATAAAGCTTACTTCGAATTTCCATAAAGGCAGTTAGCTACAGTACACATGACAGGTGACACTACTACATTGTTCCATCTCAAAGCAGCATCAGGAATGCCGATTGCGAACCCTGGGTGACCCTCAATTGTAATTGGGTGATTCCTCATGTCATCTCTGCTTTCCCCTTTCTCAAAATGCGGGAGAAGGGAGGAAAGGAAGATGGATACGGGGTTGATGACAATGATGATGTTCAACTGATAGTATTGAACAAAATATAAACGCCATATGCAACAATTTCAACAATTTTACTGAGTTACAGTTCAAATAAAGAAATCAGTTAATTGAATAAAATAATTAGGCCCTAATCTATGGATTTCACATGACTGGAAATACAGAAATGCATCTGTTGGTCACAGATACCTTTAAAAAAAGATAGAGGCGTGGATCAGAAAACCAGTCAGTATCTGGTGTGAACACCATTTGCCTCTTGCATCAGGCTGTTGATCAGGCTGTTGATTGTGGCCTGTAGAATGTTGTCCCACTCCTCTTCAATGGCTGTGCGAAGTTGCTGGATATTGGCAGGTACTGGAACACACTGTCGTACACGTCGATCCAGAGCATCCCAAACATGCTCAATGGATGACATTTATGGTGAGTTTGCAGGCAATGGAAGAACTGGGACATTTTCAGCTTCCAGGAATTGTGTACAGATCCTCGCGACATGGGGCTGTGCATTATCATGCTGAAACATGAGGTGAGGGCGGCGGATGAATGGCACGACAATGGCCCTCAGGATCTCGTCACGGTAACTATGTGCATTGAAATTGCCATCAATAAAATGCAATCGTGTTCGTTGTCCGTAGCTTATGCCTGCTCATACCATAACCCCACCACCACCATGGGGTGTTCACAACGTTGACATCAGCAAACCGCTCACCCACACAACCTCATACACGCTGTCTGCCATCTGCCCGGTACAGTGTAAACCGGGATTAATCTGTGAAAAGCACACTTCTCCAGCGTGCCAGTGGCCATCGAAGGTGAGCATTTGTCCACTGAAGTCGGTTACGATGCCGAACTACAGTCAGATCAAGACCCTGGTGAGGTGGCTTATGGTAGAGAAATGAACATTAAATTCTCTGGCAACAGCTCTGGTGGACATTCCTGCAGTCAACATGCCAATTGCACTCTCCCTTAAAACTTGAGACATCTGTAGCATTGTGTTGTGTGACAAAACTGCACATTTTAGTGGCCTTTTCTTGTCTACAGCACAAGGTGCACCTATGTAATGATCATGCTCTTTAATCAGCTTCTTGATATGCCACACCTGTCAGGTGGATGGATCATCTTGGCAAAGGTGAAATGCTCACTAACAGCGATGTAAACATATTTGTGCAAAACATTTGAGAGAAATAAGCGTTTTGTGCATATAGTCATTTCTGGGATCTATTATTTCAGCATACTACAGCATTTCATGCATGGTGGCTAGCTATGACAATCGGTTTGTATTGCTAGTACTGTATTGGTTGGGATAATTTTTCATTGTTTAACTAGCTAGCTAGCTAATTTACATGTCTAAACAAAAGACTCCACTTCGCCAGATGATTACATGATCTGCTTAGTAATATTATATATATCTAAAAAAATCATTTGCATTGCTAGTTATAGCCTAATGTTAGCTAGATAGCTAAAATGGAACCTAGTTGGTTAGCTTTAGCTACCTGCAGATTCATACTACAGCATTTCATGCGTCGTGGCTAGCTATGGCAATTGGTTTGTATTCCTAGTACTGTATAGATTGGGATAATGGTTCATTGTTTTGCTAGCTAGCTATCTAGCTAATTTACATATCTAAACAAAAGACTCCACTTTGCCCAATGATTACATGACCCATCAAGTTAGCCAGGTGTGTCTGGGGGTGATTACGCCCATCTATTGTATTTCATGAACATGTGAACAGGTCTAGACAATAGAGACCCATCCACTTAGCTAGATGTCAATTTAGAGAATTGTGTCTGGGTAAGCCTCATCTTTTATTGCTAAAATATTTGTAACTGGAATTTGTTTTTCAGCATCAATAGAACACGCCTGACTCTCCTCCACAAGTCATACAAGAAGAATGGTCTAATTCAAAAATAGATGGCCCAAGCAAGCGCAGGTTACACCTGAAGCATGACGACTTGCAGCGAGTTATGAACTTCATCAACAACTATGCAGAGGATAATGCAATAGTATTACCAGGACGCCACCCAGGACACAAACACTTTGGTGGAAAGCTGCTGCCATCTCATGTGACAAAAATAGCGGTGTGGCGTCTCTACAAGGAATCAATGACAACACTTGTAAAGTATGTAAAGCATAAACAAACCCTTTTTTATTATTGCATTTACCGGCAACATGATTGGCACTATTTTTATTGATCTTACATTATTTGTGTATTTTCCAGAGGTACGTGCAGTCGGGCTGTCTTCCTTCAAGACTCTGTGGTGACAATTGCTACCCCACGTCTCAAGCACTAAGCCCAGGACAGACCTGTGCTGGCAGTGCAAGAGGAACAACTATCAGGTCTTCAGATCTGCCAATCTGAAAAAACAAGTGCAGCATCTCCTGCTTGTTCAAAGTGAGCAGTCTGTCTACCAGAAGATGGTTGCTGACTACATGACCACCTGTCAAGACCTGTAGTTGTCTCTGAGGTGCCCTACTGACCCAGCAAGCAAAGACATCAGGATGCATTACAGCTTTAACAGGACAGGTTCCACTCAGAACAGGCCTCACCATGGTCGACCAAAGAAGTTGAGTGCACGTGCTCAGCGTCATATCCAGAGGATGTCTTTGGGAAATAGACATATGAGTGCTGCCAGCATTGCTGCAGAGGTTGAAGGGGTGGGGGGTCAGCCTGTCAGTGCTCAGACCATACGCCGCACACTGCATCAAATTGGTCTGCATGGCTGTCGTCCCAGAAGGAAGCCTCTTCTAAAGATGATGCACAAGAAAGCCCGCAAACAGTTTGCTGAAGACAAGCAGACTAAGGACATGGATTACTGGAACCATGTCCTGTGGTCTGATGAGACCAAGATAAACTTATTTGGTTCAGATGGTGTCAAGCGTGTGTGGCGGCAACTAGGTGAGGAGTACAAGCATGGTGGTGGGAGTGTCATGGTCTGGGGCTGCATGAGTGCTGCCGGCACTGGGGAGTTACAGTTCATTGAGGGAACCATGAATGCTAACATGTACTGTGACATACTGAAGCAGGGCATGATCCCTTCCCTTCGGAGACTGGTCCGCAGGGCAATATTCCAACATGATAACGACCCCAAACACACCTCCAAGACTACCACTGCCTTGCTAAAGAAGCTGAGGGTAAAGATGATGGACTGGCCAAGCATGTCTCCAGACCTAAACCCTATTGAGCATCTGTGGGGCATCCTCAAACGGAAGGTGGAAGAGTGCAAGGTCTCTAACATCCACCAGCTCCGTGATGTCGTCATGGAGGAGTGGAAGAGGACTCCAGTGGCAACCTGTGAAGCTCTGGCGAACTCCATGCCCAAGAGGGTTAAGGCAGTGCTGGAAAATGATGGTGGCCACACAAAATATTGACACTTTGGGCCCAATTTGGACATTTTCACTTAGGGGTGTACTCACTTTTGTTGCCAGCGGTTTAGACATTAATGGCTGTGTGCTGTGTTATTTTGAGGGGACAGCAAATGTACACTGTTATACAAGCTGTACACTCACTACTTTACATTGTAGCAAAGTGTCATTTCTTCAGTGAAAAGATATACTCTAATATTTACAAAAATGTAGATACTGTATATGTACACTGATTTATTTCAGCTTCAGAAGTTGACATACTTGTGGGAGGTGCTTCAGGAAGCATGGGGTGAAATCTCTTCAGATTACCTCAACAAATTGACAACTAGAATGCCAAAGGTCTGCAAGGCTGTAATTGCTGCAAATGGAGGATTCTTTGACAAAAGCAAAGTTTGAAGGACACAATTATTATTTCAATTAAATATCATTATTTCTAACCTTGTCAATGACTACATTTCCTATTCATTTTGCTATATTTCCTATTCAAACTCATTTCATGTATGTTTTCATGGAAAACAAGGACATTTCTAAGTGACCCCAAACTTTTGAACGGTAGTGTGTGTATATATATATTTGCGAGGAAAAAATACATATGGGGGATTGGAAGTGATGCAGGCAATTACATTGATGGAAGTTACAATCTATCTGCAATATTAAAGCTGATCTACCCCCAAAAATAAAAAATAAAAAATAAAATAACAGAAACACAGCATGGTAGCAATACCACATGGCGACACAACATGGCAGCAGCACAACATGGTAGCAGCACAAAACATGGTACAAACATTATTGGACACAGACAACCCCACGAAGGCAAGAAGGTAGAGGTAAAAATTAATCACGCAAAGCAGCCACAACTGTCAGTAAGAGTGTTCTTGATTGAGTCTTTGAATGAAGATATGGAGATAAAGCTGTCCAGTTTGAATGTTTTTTGAAGCTCAATCCAGTTGCTAGCTGCAGCAAACTGAAAAGAGGAGCGACCCAGGGATGTGTGTGCTTTGGGGAACTTTAACAGAATGTGACTGACAGAATGGGTGTTGTATGTGGAGGCTGAGGGCTGCAGTATGTGTCTCAGATAAGGGGGAGTGAGGCCTAAGAGGGTTTTCTAAATAAGCATCAACCAGTGGGTCTTGTGATGGGTATACAGATATGACCAGTTTACAGAGGAGTGTAGAGTGCAGTGATGTGTCCTATAAGGAGCATTGGTGGCAAATCTGATGGCCGAATGGTAAAGAACATCTAGCCACTCGAGAGCACCCTAACCTGCTTATCTATAAATTACGTGCCCGTAATCTAGCATTGGAAGGATGGTCATCTGAATCAGGGTTAGTTTGGCAGCTGGGGTGAAAGAGGAGTGATTACGACAGAGGAAACCAAGTCTAGATTTAACGTTAGCCTGCAGCTTTGATATGTGCTGAGAGAAGGATAGTGTACCATCTAGCCATACTCCCAAGTACTTGTATGAGTTGAATACCTCAAGCTCTAAACCCTCAGAGGTAGTAATCACACCGGTAGGGAGAGGGGCATTCTTCTTACCAAACCGCATTACCTTTGTTTTGGAGGTATTCAGAACAAGGTTAAGGGCAGAGAAAGCTTGTTGGACACTTAGAAAGCTTTGTAGTAGAGCATTTAACACAAAATCCGGGGAGGGGCCAGCTGAGTATAAGACTGTATCATCTTCATGTAAATGGATGAGAGAGCATCCTACTACCTGAGCTATGTTGTTGATGTAAATTGAGAAGAGCGTGGGGCCTAGGATCGAGCCTTGGGGTACTCTCTTGGTGACAGGCAGTGGCTGAGACAGCAGATGTTCTGACTTTATACACTCCACTCTTTGAGAGACGTAGTTAGCAAACCAGGCCAAAGACCCCTAAGAGACACCAATACTCCTTAGTTGGCCCACAAGAATGGAATTGTCTACCGTATCAATAGCAGCACAACATTGCTTAGAGGGCACTGGTGACATCATTAAGGACCTTTAAGGTTGCAGTGACACATCCATAACCTGAGTGGAAACCAGATTGCATACCAGAGAGAATATTTTAGACATCAAGAAAGCCAGTCAGTTGATTATTGACAAGTTTTTCCAACACTTTTGATAAACAGGGCAGAATATTATATTAATGAGTGTGGTGGAGTGCATCCGGGGAATGAGAAAACATAACTGTGGCTTGGGCATTGCCAACCCAAAATCCTATGTTGCCCACCCAATTGATTATGCCAGAATCATGTTAAACGGTTAAAATAGCAGTAAGAAAGCTTTGAAACAGACAGAAAATGTCTGGCTGCCCACCCAGACATATCATCCTGAAGCGGCCCTAGGAATCACACAATTTATTGTTTATTGTGAATTATGTTAATGGTTGGCTGAGAAAAAAACGGGGACATTGATATATACTTTCACTTTGATAACACTGTTTCATTCAACAACAATAAGAGCATTAGAGCAGAGAGGCATGTACACTAGTATTTGGTTTATGTCACGAGTGCTGAAGGTGGGTGTGGTGCAGGAATCAAGCGCAGGACGCAGAAACAAAGTCCAAAAGACTTTAGTGAAATATTCACGTAGTACACGAGCACAACAGGCCCGGAGGCGAAATAAAGGCGCACACAGGCATCAAACAAAAGGCGCACTAACATGTGCGAAAACCTCTCCAAAACAACGGAGGGAAACACGTAGCACAGAACACCAAACAGAAGCGTAATCACACACAACATCTGACACACACAACGAGAACTAAATAGGACACTAATGAGCACTAACTAGAAACAGGTGTACAACATCAAGACAAAACCAAACGAACATGAAACATACAACGATGGCAGCTAGTACTCCGGGGGACGACGACCGCCGAAACCTGCCCGAGCAAGGAGGAGGAGCAGCCTCGGCAGATTCCGTGACAGTTTATCTAAGCAACAGGTCTGAGATTGCTTCCAGAGTATGTGATCAGAGTTGAACAGTTGGAAATCCCACTCATTGCTCACGGACAGCACCAGCGCTCAATGTCCTTTCCCCCATTCCGCTAAAAAACGCTCAGCACTCACAGGAAAAACAACTGCCGCTCCAAATTCACTCCATTCATAAAATATTAAAATATAAGATAATTTAACAAACACCCTATCTATTTTTGTGACTATGTACCATTTGGTTTTGAAGTAGGCTATTGTAAGAGAGAAGGGTGAATTTGTGGCCTGCAATTTGGGGCGTTATTGCATATGGGCATTCCTCAATCTGCAGGAACCCCTCTTTATACTTCTATTGGCCATTTTTAAACTAGGACTCCGCTACACAGGCAGGAGGCAGGGGCAGTCCAGTACAGTAGGTGGCGGTAATGCACCATAACATTGGATGCCAACCGCCGATAAACCCCACAGAAGAAGAGCTTGATATGTCAATGGTAGACAGTGTCCTTCGCCTTCGCCTGTCGAGCACTGTTTTCCCGCGGGAATGCCCACATGCAGGAACGGCGAATTGCGAGCCGCAATGACACTCTATTGTCGTAAGAAGTTTCAACATTACAACAACATGTCATAGGCTATTAAACAAGGACCTAACTGATGAAATGCGGCTGCTGTGTTAAAAAACTAATAGCTTTTTCTCTAATCTATTGATGATCAGATACTTCAGTTGTAACAAAACATTTTTTTTTTGCATTGTTGGTTAAGGGCTTGTAAGTAAGCATTTCACTGTAAGGGCTACACCTGTTGTATTCGAAGCATGGGCTACCGAGTGACGCAGCGGTCTAAGGCACTGCATCTCAGTGCTTGAGGCGTCATTACAGACCCCCTGGTTCGATTCCAGGCTGTATCACAACCGGCCGTGATTGGGAGTCCCATAGGGCAGTGCACAATTGGCCAAGCGTCGTCCGGGTTTGGCCGGTGTAGGCTGTCATTGTAAATAAGAATTTGTTCATAACTGACTTGCCTGGTAAAATAAAAATGTGCCAAATTTGATTTGATTTTAACTAGCTCAGTTGCGCTCACATTTTTTAGTTGATAAACAACTTTAGCAATGTTACAAACTTAGACTCCTCTTTTTTAACAATAGCCTATATAGAAATCAAAATGTCTCTGGGTAGGGTAGACGTAACATTGTAAACGTAAATCCAGGACACTCCAATTAGTATGATATGTTAAGTTTCTTATGGTATGTACAGTATTCATTTATGGATGTCCATCATCCATTTCGAATTATATGTTATGAATTACAATATTCGTACAATATGTTATGAATTACAATTCGTACAATATGTTATGAATTACAATTCGTACAATATGTTATGAATTACAATATGTTGTGGCTAACGTTAGCTAGGTGGCTAATTTTAGCTAGGCTAGGAGTTAGGGGTTAAGGTTAGTGATAATGAAACCAGAAACATGTCTGTGAACATCCCAGATGCTAGATGGCACTGTCAGGGGAAACCTCAAGACGGGCTATATTTATAACGTGTTAGAAGTGCTGCTGCTTAGAGTCTGAGGGGTATGATGATGTGAGACTGCTGTGCTGAATTTTTACATGGCTATTGAAAGTGACTGTACCTGAATCCCAAATGACACCCTATTACCTAGATAGTGCACTACTTTTGACCAGAGCCCTAGGGTTCCATTCGTGAGGCAAGTTGTATCTGCAGCATTGGAATCCTCTGGTGCCCACACTGTAATGGAAAACTGTAATTTATACGGTAATTTGGATATTAACAGTAAAATACTCTGACATTTTTTATTGCAGCATACTGTAAGTTATGGCGCATTGTGGGAAAATATTGTGGGCAGGGAAAGAATTGTTGTGTTTCGTGGCATTTTTCAAATGTGAAAAAGGGGGCCCTGGGGAAGAAAGGTTGGGAACCCCTACTCTACAAGTGCAAGTGATATATAACACCAAATATTCATTGATATGCTGTAATGTGTAAACACATTATCTAACAGCCACCCTGCTTGCACCAATCTCTTGTAATTACAGTAAAATACTGTGAAATACAAACCCCCTCCCCTCAATGAATTTCATTCATTCAGATTATGGTGGCATTTACTTTTGTACAGTATAATACAATAAATGTACTTGCTTTGATACCATAACTAGATTATATTACAGTAGATTACAGTAGTATGAAATACAGAGATTTACTTTCAGTGCCTTGCAAAAGTATTCATCCCCCTTGGCGTTTTTCCTATTTTACAACCTGTAATTTAAATGAATTTTTATTTGGATTTCATGTAATGGACATACACAAAATAGTCAAAATTGGTGAAGTGAAATGAAAAAAAAGATGTTGATTCAAAGAATTCTAAAAAATTAATAACGGAAAAGTGGTGCGTGCATATATATTCACCCCCTTTGCTATGAAGCCCCTAAATAACATCAGGTGAAACCAATTACCTTCAGAAGTCACATAATAAGTTAAATAAAGTCCACCTGTGTGCAATCTAAGTGTCACATGATCTCAGTATGTATATACACCTGTTCTGAAAGGCCCCAGTGTCTGCAACTCCACCAAGCAAGGGGCACCACCAAGCAAGCCGCACCATTAAAACCAAGTGGCTCTCCAAACAGGTCAGGGACAAAGTTGTGGAGATGTACAGATCAGGGTTGGGTTATAAAAAAATATCAGAAACTTTGAACATCCCACGGAGCACCATTAAATCCATTATAAAAAAATGGAAAGAATATGGCACCACAACAAACCTGCCAAGAGAGGGCCGCCCACCAAAACTCACGGACCAAGCAAGGAGGGCATTAATCATAGAGGCAACAAAGAGACCAACGATAACCCTGAAGGAGCTGCAAAGCTCCACAGCGGAGATTGGAGTACATGTCCATAGGACCACTATAAGCCGTACACTCCAAAGAGCTGGGCTTTACGGAAGAGTGGCCAGAAAAAAGCAGTTGCTTCAAGAAAGAAATAAGCAAACACATTTTGTGGTTGCCAAAAGGCATGTGGGAGACTCCCCAAACATATGGAAGAAGGTACTCTGATCAGATGAGACTAAAATCGAGGTTTTGTCCATCAAGGAAAACACTATGTCTGGCGCAAACCCAACACTTCTCATCACCCCGAGAACACCATCCCCACAGTGAAGCATGGTGGTGGCAGATTCATGCTGTGGGGATGGTTTTCATCGGCAGGGACTGGGAATCTGGTCAGAATTGAAGGAATGATGGATGGCGCTAAAGACAGGGAAATTCTTGAGGGAAACCTGTTTAAGCCTTCCAGAGATTTGAGACTGGGATGGAGGTTCACATTCCAGCAGGACAATGACCCTAAGCATACTGCTAAAGTAACACTCGAGTGGTTTAAGGGGAAACATTAAAATGTCTTGGAATGGCCTAGTCAAATCCCAGACCTCAATCTAATTGAGAATCTGGTGTATTTATTTTTTATTTTTCATTCACCTTTATTTAACCAGGTAAACCAGTTGAGAACAAGTTCTCATTTACAACTGTGTCACGTACGTTGATGAATGGGTCAGACCAAGGTGCAGTGTGATATGCAAACATGTTTATTTGACTTATAAACACAACGACAAAACAAGAAACGAAACGTGAAGTCCAAGGTACACAAACAACATACCTCACACAAAACAAGATCCCACAACCCACTAGTGCCAATAGGCTGCCTAAGTATGGTCCCCAATCAGAGACAACGAGCGACAGCTGCCTCTGATTGGGAACCACACCGGCCAACATAGAAATAGACATACTAGATTCTACAACAAGAACTAACACAACAAAGAATACACACAGCCTGAATCAACATATAAGCGTCCCCTGAGTCAGGGCGTGACAGTACCCCCCCCCCCCCCCCCCCCCCAAAGGTGCGGACTCCGACCGCACAGCATAAACATAAGAGGGTAGGGGCCGGGTGGGCATTCCGCCTCGGAGGCGGATCCGGCTCCGGGCGTGACAACCACCGATTCTCCGCCTCCCTGTTGCGCCCCTGGCTTGGTGCGAGGAGCAGGAACAGGCCGGGCCGGGCTGGCGACGCGCACCACTGGCTTGGTGCGAGGGGCAGGAACAGGCCGGGCCGGGCTGGCGACGCGCACCACTGGCTTGGTGCGAAGAACAGGAACAGGCCGGGCCGGGCTGGCGACGCGCACCACTGGCTTGGTGCGAAGAACAGGAACAGGCCGGACCGGGCTGGCGACGCGCACCACTGGCTTGGTGCGAAGAACAGGAACAGGCCGGACCGGGCTGGTGACGCGCACCACTGGCTTGGTGCGAGGGACAGGAACAGGCCGGACCGGGCTGGCGACGCGCACCACTGGCTTGGTGCGAGGGGCAGGAACAGGCCGGGACGGTGACGCGCACCACTAGCTCGGTGCGAGGGGCAAGAACAGGCCGGGCCGGGCTGATGACGCGCACCACTATCTTGGTGCGAGGGGCAGGAACAGGCCGGACCGGGCTGGCGACGCGCACCACTGGCTTGGTGCGAGGGTCAGGAACAGACGGGCCTGGCTGGCGACGCGCACCACTAGCTTGGTGCGAGGGGCAGGAACAGGCCGGACCGGGCTGGCGACGCGCACCACTGGCTTGGTGCGAGGGACAGGAACAGGCCGGACCGGGCTGGCGACGCGCACCACTTGCTTGGTGAGGGGAGCAGGAACGGGCCGGACCGGACTAGCGACATGGACCACTTTCTTGGTGCGAGGAGCGGGACTGGGTTCCTTTATTAACCCCCGCTCCTTCTGCTGCCTAACCAGCTCCTCTCGCCGTGCCTCTACACTTTTCTTCTCCCTTTTAGCCTCCTGTAGCCTCGTCATCCACCCTGTGTGCCCCCCCCAAATTTTTTTATTGGGGTTGCCTCTCGGGTCTCCGTCGTTGGCACGGTTGGCGCCGTTTCACCTCTCCTGCCTGGGCATCTACAGTGGGGAAAAACAGTATTTAGTCAGCCACCAATTGTGCAAGTTCTCCCACTTAAAAAGATGAGAGAGGCCTGTAATTTTCATCATAGGTACAGGTGTATACAGTTGAAGTCGGAAGTTTACATACACCTTAGCCAAATACATTTAAACTCAGTTTTTCACAATTCCTGACATTTAATCCTAGTAAAAAATCCCTGTCTTAGGTCAGTTAGGATCACCACTTTATTTTAAGAATGTGAAATGTCAGAATAATAGTAGAAAGAATGATTTAGTTCAGATTTTATTTATTTCATCACATTCCCAGTGGGTCAGAAGTTTACATACACTCATTTAGTATTTGGTAGCATTGCCTTTCAGTTGTTTAACTTGGCTCAAACGTTTCTGGTAGCCTTCCACAAGCTTCCCACAATAAGTTGGGTGAATTTTGGCCCATTCCTCCTGACAGAGCTGGTGTAACTGAGTCAGGTTTGTAGGCCTCCTTGGTCGCACACGCTTTTTCAGTTCTGCCCACACATTTTCTATAGGATTGAGGTCAGGGCTTTGTGATGGCCACTCCAATACCTTGACTTTGTTCTCCTTAAGCCATTTTGCCACAACTTTGGAAGTATGGTTGGGGTCATTGTCCATTTGGAAGACCCATTTGCGACCAAGCTTTAACTTCCTGACTGATGTCTTGAGATGTTGCTTCAATATATCCACATAATTTTCCTTCCTCATGATGCCATCTATTTTGTGAAGTGCACCAGTCCCTCCTGCAGCAAAGCACCCACACAGCATGATGCTGCCACCCCCGTGCTTCATGGTTGGGATGGTGTTCTTCGGCTTGCAATTTACCCCCTTTTTCCTCCAAACATAACGATGGTCATTATGGTCAAACAGTTCTATTTTTGTTTCATCAAACCAGAGGACATTTCTCCAAAAAGTATGATCTTTGTCCCCATGTGCAGTTGCAAACCATAGTCTGGCTTTTCTATGGTTGTTTTGGAGCAGTGGCTTCTTCCTTGCTGAGCGGCCTTTCAGGTTATGTCGATATAGGACTAGTTTTACTGTTGATATAGATACTTTTGTACATGTTTCCTCCAGCATCTTCACAGGGTCCTTTGCTGTTGTTCTGGGATTGATTTGCACTTTTTGAACCAAAGTACGTTCATCTCTGGGAGACAGAACGCATCTCCTTCCTGAGCTGTATGACAGCTGTGTGGTCCCATGGTGTTTATACTTGTGTACAATTGTTTGTACAGATGAACGTGGTACCTTCAGGCATTTGGAAATTGCTCCCAAGGATGAACCAGACTTGTGGAGGTCTACCATTTTGTTTCTGAGGTCATGGCTTGATTTTCCCATGATGTCAAACAAAGAGGCACTGAGTTTGAAGGTATGCCTTGAAATACATTACAGTTACACCTCCAATTGACTCAAATGATGTCAATTAGCCTATCAGAAGCTTCTAAAGCCATGATAACATAATAATAATAATATGCCATTTAGCAGACCCTTTTATCCAAAGCGACTTACAGTCATGCGTGCATACATTTTTGTGTATGGGTGGTCCCGGGGATCGAACCCACTACCTTGGCGTTACAAGCGCCGTGCTCTACCAGCTGAGCTACAGAATTTTCCAAGCTGTTTAAAGGCACAGTCAACTTAGTGTATGGAAACTTCTGACCCACTGGAATTGTGATACAGTGAATTATAAGTGAAATAATCTGTCTGTAAACAATTGTTGGAAAATGTACTTGTGTCATGCACATAGAAGATGTCCTAACCGACTTGCCAAAACTATAGTTTGTTAACAAGAAATTTGTGGAGTGGTTGAAAAACAAGTTTTAATGACTCCAACCTAAGTGTATGTAATCTTCCGACTTCAACTGTATATACTGAGATCATGTGACACTTAGATTGCACACAGGTGGACTTTATTTAACAAATTATGTGACTTCTGAAGGTAATTGGTTGCATCAGATCTTATTTAGGGGCTTCATAGCAAAGGGGGTGAATACATATGCACGCACAACTTTTCCGTTATTTATTTTGTTGAATTTTTTGAAACAAGTAATTTTTTTCATTTCCCTTCACCAATTTTGACTATTTTGTGTATGTCCATTACATGAAATCCTAATGTAATGGATTTACATGGGGCGCCATGCCCACACGAGTGCAATTGTTTTCCTTGTCCCTGCCGGAGACACTGGCAATGAGGGAGTATATCGACGAGGCACTCGTCAAGGGTCTCATCTGCCCCCTCTACCTCACCGCGGGCGCGGGCTTCTTCTTCGTGGGCAAAAAGGACGGTGGGCAGCGGCCGTGCATTGATTACCAGGCGCTCAATGACATCACGGTTAAGAACCGCTACCCACTCCCCCTGACGGCATTCGAGTCATTGCAGGGAGCCCGGGTCTTCACCAAGCTGGACTTACGAAATGTTGCCAATGCGCCTGCGGTGTACATTTACTAGTTAGCTAGCACTGTAGTGGCATCTAATATAGGATACTTGTATCAGCTGTTATAGATTAATTTCATGACGATGAGCTCCTACATGTGCTCCAGTATTAAAGTTGCCCTCCAGTGGCCGCCACATCTGGAACTCCAAGACGGACAGATAGACACACACACACATACACACACAGTGTGAGAGCTGGGTAAAATAGAATAACGCAAAAACAAATGTTGCTATTCATAGGTTGCACCTCCGTCACTGGGTTACATCATGCCATTGTTATGAACGTTCTCAAGCCGCCCACTGGCGCCTTAGTGGTGTGATAAATGGAAGCTAATGGCTGTTTAGTCTAAATAACACTATAGTGGCCTGGAAATATGATGGCATTGCTAAAGTAGGCAAATGTTTAGTAGGAAACAACTTTGCCATCATTATCATGTCGTCAAATGGATGGCAACGTTGTCATTAGCTAACAAAGTTAATCAAAAATAGCTATCAATGCTAATGTTAGCTAGCTAGCTAAAATCGGTGGTCTCCCCTAAATCTTAGCTATCTAGCTAGCTAACGTTATACTGCACCTAAAGTCAATCTGATGACATCAAAATGATGAAAATATGTTTTCCTACTAATTATTTGCCTCATTTTGCAATGTCATTGTATTTCCAAGCCACTCTAATGCACTTTTTATGAAATCATGTGTTCATTGACAATGCATTGAATAGAATACTCGATCAGTCGAACATGCTTCTCAGATAGGGGCTTGCTTGTTCCTGAGAATAGCCATTGCTAACTACCATAGTGACCCCTCAGTCGCTAATTTCAGCGCATTATTCATATATTTTGCTTGCTAGTTGTTGGCTGTGCTAGAAATGAAATAATAATTTTGTTTCAGTGCACCTTCCAAATGTGAAATTACAAGACAAAAAGGACACTTAGCTAGCTAAGCTGTTCCTCTATGTCGTCTTTCTTGTTTGTGAAGGTAAGGTAGCTAGCTGGCTAATGTCATTCCCAGAGACTTCCACACAAATGCACACTCCATTGGGGACTTGAATATGAAGTAAACACCTGACTGTGTTATGAGTCACCACATATCCCACTTGGATGCGTTTAAGATTAATTTGTATCCATAAAGCTTCCCATGTCAGCCTAGATCAAGAAGGAGTAATGCTATGTCAAGGAGGTCCAATTGTTTTTTCCGTCTGTAGAGCCTTAGAGAACTCAGAATTCTCTGCAATGTATGTAAAGTATTGACAACACCATCTATATTGCTCAATGACACTAATATTTCCCAATGCCTCAAAAATAAAAGTTGATCAACTCAAGCAAACCGGCCATAATGTCAACCTGTGCATGAGAGGAAGCCAAGCTTGCCGAGTAGCCTATGCTAATGTTTCGGCATAATAAAGCTATTTCTCATAATAACTTGCAACCAGATTATTTCATAATAACAACATCTTTCTCATTATAACGTTAAATAGCTCAGCATCCTTAAGCTATTGGGTGTCAGTCAGAGTTATTTAACAGTATATTTAGTGAATGGGCAAGCTAAGGATGTTGATGTAAGTCATAATATTAGGAAAAGTGTATTTGATGGTTTTCATTTCTGCAGCTAGCTTGGCTGGCTAGCTGTTTCGGTAGCTACTGGCTGGCTAGCTAGCTGAGACCGAAGAGATGAGAGAAAAATTTTCTGACTGAAGCACATATCTTCTGACAGTTACACAGTGCCCCCCCTAACTAGATATTTAACCCTGTTTAAAATGGACAATGTTGAGGTGGTAGAACTGACAATGACATTAATCATAGTGGTCATATAACCTATTCCATTCTACATGTAAACATGCTTGGCTCATGGCAGGTAGCCTAGAGGTTGGAGCGCTGGGCCAGTAACTGAAAGGTCGCTGGTTTGAATACCGAAGCTGAAAAATGTGTCAATGTGTCCATGACCAAGGCAGATAACAACACATTTCACTGCATTTATCCGTTATATGTTCTTTAATCTTTTTGGTATTTCCATATACAGTACCAGTCAAATGTTTGGACACACCTGCTCATTCCAGGGTTTTTCTTTATTTTTACTATTTTTTACATTGTAAAATAATAGTGAAGATGCCAAACTATGAAATAACACATATGGAATCATGTGGTAACCAAAAAAGTGTTAAACAAATCAAAATATATTATAGATTTGAGATTCTTCAAATAGCCACCCTTTGCCTTGATGACAACTTTGCACACTCTTGGCATTCTCTCAACCAGCTTCATGAGGTAGTCACCTGGAATGCATTTCAATTAACAGTTGCGCCTTCTTAAAAGCTAATTTGTGGGATTTCTTTCCTTCTTAATGTGTTTGAGCCAATCAGTTGATAGCCCTATTTGGTAAAATACCAAGTCCATATTATGGCAAGAACAGCTCAAATAAGCAAAGACAGTCCATCATTACTTTAAGGTCAGTCAATACGGAATATGTCAAGAACATTTTTACATTTTAGCAGACGCTCTTATCCAGAGCGATTTACAGGAGCAATTAGGGTTAAGTACCTTGCTCAAGGGCACATCGACAGATTTTTCACCTAATCGGCTCGGGGATTAGAACCAGCAACCTTTCGGTTACTGGCACAACACTCTTAACCACTAAGCTACCTGCCGCCCGAAGAACTTTTAACGTTTCTTCAAGTGCAGTCACAAAAACCTTCATGCGCTATGATGAAACTGGCTGTCATGAGGACCGCCATAGGAAAGGAAGACCCAGAGTTACCTCTGCTGCAGAGGAAAAGTTCATTAGAGTTACCAGCCTCAGAAATTGCATCCCAAATAAATGCTTCACAGTTCAAGTCACAGACGTCTCAACATCAACTTTTCAGAGGGGCTGTGTGAATTAGGTCTTCATGGTCAAATTGCTGCAAAGAAACCACTACTAAAGGACACCAATAAGAAGAAGAGACCTGCTTGGGCAAAGTAACACGACCAATGGACATTGGAGATTTTTGGTTCCAACCACCGTGTATTTGTGAGACGCAGAGTAGGTGAATGGATGATCTCCGCTGTGTGTTTCCCACCGTAAAGCATGGAGGAGGAGGTGTTATGGTGTGGGGGTGATTTGCTGGTGACACTGTCTGTGATTTATTTAGAATTCAAGGCACACTTAACCAGCATGGCTACCACAGCATTCTACAGCGATAAACCATCCCATCAGGTTTGGGCTTAGTGGGATTATTATTTGTCTTTCAACAGGACAATGACCCAACACACCTCCAGGCTGTGTAAGGGCTATTTTACCAAGAAGGAGAGTGATGGAGTAATACATTAGATGACCTGGCCTCCACAATCACAATATTTGAGTCTTGTTGGGGGGGGGGGGGGGGGGGGCATATCCTATGTTGATTTATGACAAGTTCATTGACTAGGGCCCTATAAAATAGGCGTTGCGGACCGAATCAAGGAATCCAGACATTAAACCGAAATTTAACAATATTCAAACATTTATTGAACTTAGTAAGAAATCAACTAAATCTATTAAACTTGTTAGAAAATGCATTCATTTGCCCAAGTCAATCATAAGACATGAACAAAATGCATCAGTGATTCGTATTTCCATGAACTTTCTGAAACGGCACAGGAATGCCCCTGTCTGTGTGCATGTGTGCGGTGCGCGCGTATGTCTACACTTTGTGTAGCCGTTAACGATGATGCTAATGATAACCTTCTTCTGGTAGGGGAGGAATGGCTTTCCCCAAAACCTTCGCAAGTAAATGTTAACTACAAAGTAGCCTATGCCTGCCTGGCAGAATTATACCGTGATCATTTGCATCACTCCAGTTGCCATTTGTTCTACAGCAACACCGCTTAACCAAACAAAGGTCTCTTCCTGGTGCATGCTTGCATTTAAGGGTAACTACACCCCAACATCTAAATGTCTTACATTTTTCCCAGACCTCACAAATGGTCACCTGATAGGGTTTAAACATTGTTGTGGACATAGAACATCCAATTGTGCTGTTTTGCTATTAAAAAGGTGTACTTTTGAGAGCGAAAACCTGCCAAAACAGGGACAAACGGTCAACGGGGAAATCTAAACGGAGAAAAGGGAACTTGGGAATTAACGGAATCAGGCAAAACATTGAAGGGATTGTATAGTGTCCTAATGGACTACAGACATTGACTGTCTCCTAGACTAAAAACAAAGGCTGCATGTACTGCCTATATTTTGAGGGAAACGCACTGTCCATTATTTGATTTGATTTGATCAGGGCAGGGCAGCACACAAACTGCATTTAGTCCAATAACAATCCATGATATTATTAGGGTGATAAATAAAAAGCAGTTGCTCCAAAACACAAGAGCACGCTCTACTGGGACAAAAAGCTTACAGCACCTGGTATTCCCAGGCAGTCTCCCATCCAAGTATTAACCAGGCCCGACCCTGCTTAGCTTCCGAGATCGGACGAGATCGGGCGTATTTTTTTTTTTTTTTTTTTTTTTTATTTTTAAATTAACCCATCTTTATATCATAGCTTCATATTTCACATCTTCACATCATATCATAGCTTCACAGCTTCTTTTTTACATATCATAGCTTCATATTTCACATCATTTCCTCACATCTCATAGCTTCACAGCTTCTTTTTACATATCATAGCTTCATATTTCACATCATTTCTTCACATCTCATAGCTTCACAGCTTCTTTTTACATATCATAGCTTCATATTTCACATCTTCACATCATATCATAGCTTCACAGCTTCTTTTTTTTACATATCATAGCTTCATATTTCACATCACTTCTTCACATCTCATAGCTTCACAGCTTCTTTTTACATATCATAGCTTCATATTTCACATCTCATAGCTTCACAGCTTATTTTACATATCATAGCTTCATATTTCACATCTCATAGCTTCACAGCTTATTTTTTCCATATCATATCTTCATATTTCACATCTTCACATCTCAGCCTATAACGCAGATTATCAGTCCACGTCATAGCTTCTTACATGCTTTTACAGCAACTGGTATTCCAAGGTGGTCCCCCATCCAAGTACTAACCAGCCCTAAACCTGCTTAGCTTCCGAGATCTGACGAGATCGGGCGTATTCAGGCTGGTATGGCCGTAAGCGAGGGAACAACTCTTGGTACACTATATAAAGTCAATGTGTCACTCACTCTGAAAGGGACACAGAAACGTATCCACTTTGTGACACAAACTGAAGAAGCTCAACCCCTGCTTACATTTCCAATATATATATATATTTGAGTCTTGTTGGGGGGGGGGAAGAGGGCATATCCTATGTTGATTTATGACAAGTTCATTGACTAGGGCCCTATAAAATAGGCGTTGCGGACCGAATCACGGAATCCAGACATTAAACCGAAATTCAACAATATTCAAACATTTATTGAACTTAGTAAGAAATCAACTAAATCTATTCAACTTGTTAGAAAACGCATTCATTTGCCCAAGTCAATCATAAGACATGAACAAAATGCATCAGTGATTCGTATTTCCATGAACTTTCTGAAACGGCACAGGAATGCCCCTGTCTGTGTGCATGTGTGCGGTGCGCGCGTATGTCTACACTTTGTGTAGCCGTTAACGATGATGCTAATGATAACCTTCTTCTGGAAGGGGAGGAATGGCTTTCCCCAAAACCTTCGCAAGTAAATGTTAACTACAAAGTAGCCTATGCCTGCCTGGCAGAATTATACCGTGATCATTTGCATCACTCCAGTTGCCATTTGTTCACAGCAACACCGCTTAACCAAACAAAGGTCTCTTCCTGGTGCATGCTTGCATTTAAGGGTAACTACACCCCAACATCTAAATGTCTTACATTTTTCCCAGACCTCACAAATGGTCACCTGATAGGGTTTAAACATTGTTGTGGACATAGAACATCCAATTGTGCTGTTTTGCTATTAAAAAGGTGTACTTTTGAGAGCGAAAACCTGCCAAAACAGGGACAAACGGTCAACGGGGAAATCTAAACGGAGAAAAGGGAACTTGGGAATTAACGGAATCAGGCAAAACATTGAAGGGATTGTATAGTGCCCTAATGGACTACAGACATTGACTGTCTCCTAGACTAAAAACAAAGGCTGCATGTACTGCCTATATTTTGAGGGAAACGCACTGTCCATTATTTGATTTGATTTGATCAGGGCAGGGCAGCACACAAACTGCATTTAGTCCAATAACAATCCATGATATTATTAGGGTGATAAATAAAAAGCAGTTGCTCCATGACACAAGAGCACGCTCTACTGGGACAAAAAGCTTACAGCACCTGGTATTCCCAGGCAGTCTCCCATCCAAGTATTAACCAGGCCCGACCCTGCTTAGCTTCTGAGATCGGACGAGATCGGGCGTATTCAGGCTGGTATGGCCGTAAGCGAGGGAACAACTCTTGGTACACTATATAAAGTCAATGTGTCACTCACTCTGAAAGGGACACAGAAACGTATCCACTTTGTGACACAAACTGAAGAAGCTCAACCCCTGCTTACATTTCCAATATATATATATATATATTTGAGTCTTGTTGGGGGGGGGGGGAAGAGGGCATATCCTATGTTGATTTATGACAAGTTCATTGACTAGGGCCCTATAAAATAGGCGTTGCGGACCGAATCACGGAATCCAGACATTAAACCGAAATTCAACAATATTCAAACATTTATTGAACTTAGTAAGAAATCAACTAAATCTATTCAACTTGTTAGAAAACGCATTTATTTGCCCAAGTCAATCATAAGACATGAACAAAATGCATCAGTGATTCGTATTTCCATGAACTTTCTGAAACGGCACAGGAATGCCCCTGTCTGTGTGCATGTGTGCGGTGCGCGCGTATGTCTACACTTTGTGTAGCCGTTAGCGATGATGCTAATGATAACCTTCTTCTGGTAGGGGAGGAATGGCTTTCCCCAAAACCTTCGCAAGTAAATGTTAACTACAAAGTAGCCTATGCCTGCCTGGCAGAATTATACCGTGATCATTTGCATCACTCCAGTTGCCATTTGTTCTACAGCAACACCGCTTAACCAAACAAAGGTCTCTTCCTGGTGCATGCTTGCATTTAAGGGTAACTACACCCCAACATCTAAATGTCTTACATTTTTCCCAGACCTCACAAATGGTCACCTGATAGGGTTTAAACATTGTTGTGGACATAGAACATCCAATTGTGCTGTTTTGCTATTAAAAAGGTGTACTTTTGAGAGCGAAAACCTGCCAAAACAGGGACAAACGGTCAACGGGGAAATCTAAACGGAGAAAAGGGAACTTGGGAATTAACGGAATCAGGCAAAACATTGAAGGGATTGTATAGTGCCCTAATGGACTACAGACATTGACTGTCT
>NW_028161794.1:110000-120000 GCF_964263955.1 Coregonus lavaretus
AACATTGAAGGGATTGTATAGTGCCCTAATGGACTACAGACATTGACTGTCTCCTAGACTAAAAACAAAGGCTGCATGTACTGCCTATATTTTGAGGGAAACGCACTGTCCATTATTTGATTTGATTTGATCAGGGCAGGGCAGCACACAAACTGCATTTAATCCAATAACAATCCATGATATTATTAGGGTGATAAATAAAAAGCAGTTGCTCCATGACACAAGAGCACGCTCTACTGGGACAAAAAGCTTACAGCACCTGGTATTCCCAGGCAGTCTCCCATCCAAGTATTAACCAGGCCCGACCCTGCTTAGCTTCTGAGATCGGACGAGATCGGGCGTATTCAGGCTGGTATGGCCGTAAGCGAGGGAACAACTCTTGGTACACTATATAAAGTCAATGTGTCACTCACTCTGAAAGGGACACAGAAACGTATCCACTTTGTGACACAAACTGAAGAAGCTCAACCCCTGCTTACATTTCCAATATATATATATATATATTTGAGTCTTGTTGGGGGGGGGGGGAAGAGGGCATATCCTATGTTGATTTATGACAAGTTCATTGACTAGGGCCCTATAAAATAGGCGTTGCGGACCGAATCACGGAATCCAGACATTAAACCGAAATTCAACAATATTCAAACATTTATTGAACTTAGTAAGAAATCAACTAAATCTATTCAACTTGTTAGAAAACGCATTTATTTGCCCAAGTCAATCATAAGACATGAACAAAATGCATCAGTGATTCGTATTTCCATGAACTTTCTGAAACGGCACAGGAATGCCCCTGTCTGTGTGCATGTGTGCGGTGCGCGCGTATGTCTACACTTTGTGTAGCCGTTAGCGATGATGCTAATGATAACCTTCTTCTGGTAGGGAAGGAATGGCTTTCCCCAAAACCTTCGCAAGTAAATGTTAACTACAAAGTAGCCTATGCCTGCCTGGCAGAATTATACCGTGATCATTTGCATCACTCCAGTTGCCATTTGTTCTACAGCAACACCGCTTAACCAAACAAAGGTCTCTTCCTGGTGCATGCTTGCATTTAAGGGTAACTACACCCCAACATCTAAATGTCTTACATTTTTCCCAGACCTCACAAATGGTCACCTGATAGGGTTTAAACATTGTTGTGGACATAGAACATCCAATTGTGCTGTTTTGCTATTAAAAAGGTGTACTTTTGAGAGCGAAAACCTGCCAAAACAGGGACAAACGGTCAACGGGGAAATCTAAACGGAGAAAAGGGAACTTGGGAATTAACGGAATCAGGCAAAACATTGAAGGGATTGTATAGTGCCCTAATGGACTACAGACATTGACTGTCTCCTAGACTAAAAACAAAGGCTGCATGTACTGCCTATATTTTGAGGGAAACGCACTGTCCATTATTTGATTTGATTTGATCAGGGCAGGGCAGCACACAAACTGCATTTAGTCCAATAACAATCCATGATATTATTAGGGTGATAAATAAAAAGCAGTTGCTCCATAACACAAGAGCACGCTCTACTGGGACAAAAAGCTTACAGCACCTGGTATTCCCAGGCAGTCTCCCATCCAAGTATTAACCAGGCCCGACCCTGCTTAGCTTCCGAGATCAAACGAGATCGGGCGTATTCAGGCTGGTATGGCCGTAAGCGAAGTAACAACTCTTGGTACACTATATAAAGTCAATGTGTCACTCACTCTGCAAGGGACACAGAAACGTATCCACTTTGTGACACAAACTGAAGAAGCTCAACCCCTGCTTACATTTCCAATATATATATATATATATTTGAGTCTTGTTGGGGGGGGGGGGGAAGAGGGCATATCCTATGTTGATTTATGACAAGTTCATTGACTAGGGCCCTATAAAATAGGCGTTGCGGACCGAATCACGGAATCCAGACATTAAACCGAAATTCAACAATATTCAAACATTTATTGAACTTAGTAAGAAATCAACTAAATCTATTCAACTTGTTAGAAAACGCATTCATTTGCCCAAGTCAATCATAAGACATGAACAAAATGCATCAGTGATTCGTATTTCCATGAACTTTCTGAAACGGCACAGGAATGCCCCTGTCTGTGTGCATGTGTGCGGTGCGCGCGTATGTCTACACTTTGTGTAGCCGTTAGCGATGATGCTAATGATAACCTTCTTCTGGTAGGGAAGGAATGGCTTTCCCCAAAACCTTCGCAAGTAAATGTTAACTACAAAGTAGCCTATGCCTGCCTGGCAGAATTATACCGTGATCATTTGCATCACTCCAGTTGCCATTTGTTCTACAGCAACACCGCTTAACCAAACAAAGGTCTCTTCCTGGTGCATGCTTGCATTTAAGGGTAACTACACCCCAACATCTAAATGTCTTACATTTTTCCCAGACCTCACAAATGGTCACCTGATAGGGTTTAAACATTGTTGTAGACATAGAACATCCAATTGTGCTGTTTTGCTATTAAAAAGGTGTACTTTTGAGAGCGAAAACCTGCCAAAACAGGGACAAACGGTCAACGGGGAAATCTAAACGGAGAAAAGGGAACTTGGGAATTAACGGAATCAGGCAAAACATTGAAGGGATTGTATAGTGCCCTAATGGACTACAGACATTGACTGTGTCCTAGACTAAAAACAAAGGCTGCATGTACTGCCTATATTTTGAGGGAAACGCACTGTCCATTATTTGATTTGATTTGATCAGGGCAGGGCAGCACACAAACTGCATTTAGTCCAATAACAATCCATGATATTATTAGGGTGATAAATAAAAAGCAGTTGCTCCATGACACAAGAGCATGCTCTACTGGGACAAAAAGCTTACAGCACCTGGTATTCCCAGGCGGTCTCCCATCCAAGTACTAACCAGGCCCGACCCTGCTTAGCTTCCGAGATCGGACGAGATCGGGCGTATTCAGGCTGGTATGGCCGTAAGCGAGGGAACAACTCTTGGTACACTATATAAAGTCAATGTGTCACTCACTCTGAAAGGGACACAGAAACGTATCCACTTTGTGACACAAACTGAAGAAGCTCAACCCCTGCTTACATTTCCAATATATATATATATTTGAGTCTTGTTGGGGGGGGGGAAGAGGGCATATCCTATGTTGATTTATGACAAGTTCATTGACTAGGGCCCTATAAAATAGGCGTTGCGGACCGAATCACGGAATCCAGACATTAAACCGAAATTCAACAATATTCAAACATTTATTGAACTTAGTAAGAAATCAACTAAATCTATTCAACTTGTTAGAAAACGCATTCATTTGCCCAAGTCAATCATAAGACATGAACAAAATGCATCAGTGATTCGTATTTCCATGAACTTTCTGAAACGGCACAGGAATGCCCCTGTCTGTGTGCATGTGTGCGGTGCGCGCGTATGTCTACACTTTGTGTAGCCGTTAACGATGATGCTAATGATAACCTTCTTCTGGTAGGGGAGGAATGGCTTTCCCCAAAACCTTCGCAAGTAAATGTTAACTACAAAGTAGCCTATGCCTGCCTGGCAGAATTATACCGTGATCATTTGCATCACTCCAGTTGCCATTTGTTCACAGCAACACCGCTTAACCAAACAAAGGTCTCTTCCTGGTGCATGCTTGCATTTAAGGGTAACTACACCCCAACATCTAAATGTCTTACATTTTTCCCAGACCTCACAAATGGTCACCTGATAGGGTTTAAACATTGTTGTGGACATAGAACATCCAATTGTGCTGTTTTGCTATTAAAAAGGTGTACTTTTGAGAGCGAAAACCTGCCAAAACAGGGACAAACGGTCAACGGGGAAATCTAAACGGAGAAAAGGGAACTTGGGAATTAACGGAATCAGGCAAAACATTGAAGGGATTGTATAGTGCCCTAATGGACTACAGACATTGACTGTCTCCTAGACTAAAAACAAAGGCTGCATGTACTGCCTATATTTTGAGGGAAACGCACTGTCCATTATTTGATTTGATTTGATCAGGGCAGGGCAGCACACAAACTGCATTTAGTCCAATAACAATCCATGATATTATTAGGGTGATAAATAAAAAGCAGTTGCTCCATGACACAAGAGCACGCTCTACTGGGACAAAAAGCTTACAGCACCTGGTATTCCCAGGCAGTCTCCCATCCAAGTATTAACCAGGCCCGACCCTGCTTAGCTTCTGAGATCGGACGAGATCGGGCGTATTCAGGCTGGTATGGCCGTAAGCGAGGGAACAACTCTTGGTACACTATATAAAGTCAATGTGTCACTCACTCTGAAAGGGACACAGAAACGTATCCACTTTGTGACACAAACTGAAGAAGCTCAACCCCTGCTTACATTTCCAATATATATATATATATATTTGAGTCTTGTTGGGGGGGGGGGGAAGAGGGCATATCCTATGTTGATTTATGACAAGTTCATTGACTAGGGCCCTATAAAATAGGCGTTGCGGACCGAATCACGGAATCCAGACATTAAACCGAAATTCAACAATATTCAAACATTTATTGAACTTAGTAAGAAATCAACTAAATCTATTCAACTTGTTAGAAAACGCATTTATTTGCCCAAGTCAATCATAAGACATGAACAAAATGCATCAGTGATTCGTATTTCCATGAACTTTCTGAAACGGCACAGGAATGCCCCTGTCTGTGTGCATGTGTGCGGTGCGCGCGTATGTCTACACTTTGTGTAGCCGTTAGCGATGATGCTAATGATAACCTTCTTCTGGTAGGGAAGGAATGGCTTTCCCCAAAACCTTTGCAAGTAAATGTTAACTACAAAGTAGCCTATGCCTGCCTGGCAGAATTATACCGTGATCATTTGCTTCACTCCAGTTGCCATTTGTTCTACAGCAACACCGCTTAACCAAACAAAGGTCTCTTCCTGGTGCATGCTTGCATTTAAGGGTAACTACACCCCAACATCTAAATGTCTTACATTTTTCCCAGACCTCACAAATGGTCACCTGATAGGGTTTAAACATTGTTGTGGACATAGAACATCCAATTGTGCTGTTTTGCTATTAAAAAGGTGTACTTTTGAGAGCGAAAACCTGCCAAAACAGGGACAAACGGTCAACGGGGAAATCTAAACGGAGAAAAGGGAACTTGGGAATTAACGGAATCAGGCAAAACATTGAAGGGATTGTATAGTGCCCTAATGGACTACAGACATTGACTGTCTCCTAGACTAAAAACAAAGGCTGCATGTACTGCCTATATTTTGAGGGAAACGCACTGTCCATTATTTGATTTGATTTGATCAGGGCAGGGCAGCACACAAACTGCATTTAGTCCAATAACAATCCATGATATTATTAGGGTGATAAATAAAAAGCAGTTGCTCCATGACACAAGAGCACGCTCTACTGGGACAAAAAGCTTACAGCACCTGGTATTCCCAGGCAGTCTCCCATCCAAGTATTAACCAGGCCCGACCCTGCTTAGCTTCCGAGATCGGACGAGATCGGGCGAATTCAGGCTGGTATGGCCGTAAGCGAGGGAACAACTCTTGGTACACTATATAAAGTCAATGTGTCACTCAATCTGAAAGGGACACAGAAACGTATCCACTTTGTGACACAAACTGAAGAAGCTCAACCCCTGCTTACATTTCCAATATATATATATATATATTTGAGTCTTGTTGGGGGGGGGGAAGAGGGCATATCCTATGTTGATTTATGACAAGTTCATTGACTAGGGCCCTATAAAATAGGCGTTGCGGACCGAATCACGGAATCCAGACATTAAACCGAAATTCAACAATATTCAAACATTTATTGAACTTAGTAAGAAATCAACTAAATCTATTCAACTTGTTAGAAAACGCATTCATTTGCCCAAGTCAATCATAAGACATGAACAAAATGCATCAGTGATTCGTATTTCCATGAACTTTCTGAAACGGCACAGGAATGCCCCTGTCTGTGTGCATGTGTGCGGTGCGCGCGTATGTCTACACTTTGTGTAGCCGTTAGCGATGATGCTAATGATAACCTTCTTCTGGTAGGGAAGGAATGGCTTTCCCCAAAACCTTCGCAAGTAAATGTTAACTACAAAGTAGCCTATGCCTGCCTGGCAGAATTATACCGTGATCATTTGCATCACTCCAGTTGCCATTTGTTCTACAGCAACACCGCTTAACCAAACAAAGGTCTCTTCCTGGTGCATGCTTGCATTTAAGGGTAACTACACCCCAACATCTAAATGTCTTACATTTTTCCCAGACCTCACAAATGGTCACCTGATAGGGTTTAAACATTGTTGTGGACATAGAACATCCAATTGTGCTGTTTTGCTATTAAAAAGGTGTACTTTTGAGAGCGAAAACCTGCCAAAACAGGGACAAACGGTCAACGGGGAAATCTAAACGGAGAAAAGGGAACTTGGGAATTAACGGAATCAGGCAAAACATTGAAGGGATTGTATAGTGCCCTAATGGACTACAGACATTGACTGTCTCCTAGACTAAAAACAAAGGCTGCATGTACTGCCTATATTTTGAGGGAAACGCACTGTCCATTATTTGATTTGATTTGATCAGGGCAGGGCAGCACACAAACTGCATTTAGTCCAATAACAATCCATGATATTATTAGGGTGATAAATAAAAAGCAGTTGCTCCATGACACAAGAGAACGCTCTACTGGGACAAAAAGCTTACAGCACCTGGTATTCACAGGCGGTCTCCCATCCAAGTACTAACCAGGCCCAACCCTGCTTAGCTTCCGAGATCGGACGAGATCGGCCGTATTCAGGCTGGTATGGCCGTAAGCGAGGGAACAACTCTTGGTACACTATATAAAGTCAATGTGTCACTCACTCTGAAAGGGACACAGAAACGTATCCACTTTGTGACACAAACTGAAGAAGCTCAACCCCTGCTTACATTTCCAATATATATATATATATATATTTGAGTCTTGTTGGGGGGGGGGAAGAGGGCATATCCTATGTTGATTTATGACAAGTTCATTGACTAGGGCCCTATAAAATAGGCGTTGCGGACCGAATCACGGAATCCAGACATTAAACCGAAATTCAACAATATTCAAACATTTATTGAACTTAGTAAGAAATCAACTAAATCTATTCAACTTGTTAGAAAACGCATTCATTTGCCCAAGTCAATCATAAGACATGAACAAAATGCATCAGTGATTTCGTATTTCCATGAACTTTCTGAAACGGCACAGGAATGCCCCTGTCTGTGTGCATGTGTGCGGTGCGCGCGTATGTCTACACTTTGTGTAGCCGTTAGCGATGATGCTAATGATAACCTTCTTCTGGTAGGGAAGGAATGGCTTTCCCCAAAACCTTCGCAAGTAAATGTTAACTACAAAGTAGCCTATGCCTGCCTGGCAGAATTATACCGTGATCATTTGCATCACTCCAGTTGCCATTTGTTCTACAGCAACACCGCTTAACCAAACAAAGGTCTCTTCCTGGTGCATGCTTGCATTTAAGGGTAACTACACCCCAACATCTAAATGTCTTACATTTTTCCCAGACCTCACAAATGGTCACCTGATAGGGTTTAAACATTGTTGTGGACATAGAACATCCAATTGTGCTGTTTTGCTATTAAAAAGGTGTACTTTTGAGAGTGAAAACCTGCCAAAACAGGGACAAACGGTCAACGGGGAAATCTAAACGGAGAAAAGGGAACTTGGGAATTAACGGAATCAGGCAAAACATTGAAGGGATTGTATAGTGCCCTAATGGACTACAGACATTGACTGTCTCCTAGACTAAAAACAAAGGCTGCATGTACTGCCTATATTTTGAGGGAAACGCACTGTCCATTATTTGATTTGATTTGATCAGGGCAGGGCAGCACACAAACTGCATTTAGTCCAATAACAATCCATGATATTATTAGGGTGATAAATAAAAAGCAGTTGCTCCATGACACAAGAGCACGCTCTACTGGGACAAAAAGCTTACAGCACCTTGTATTCCCAGGCAGTCTCCCATCCAAGTACTAACCAGGCCCAACCCTGCTTAGCTTCCGAGATCGGATGAGATCGGGCGTATTCAGGCTGGTATGGCCGTAAGCGAGGGAACAACTCTTGGTACACTATATAAAGTCAATGTGTCACTCACTCTGAAAGGGACACAGAAACGTATCCACTTTGTGACACAAACTGAAGAAGCTCAACCCCTGCTTACATTTCCAATATATATATATATATATATTTGAGTCTTGTTGGGGGGGGGGGAAGAGGGCATATCCTATGTTGATTTATGACAAGTTCATTGACTAGGGCCCTATAAAATAGGCGTTGCGGACAGAATCACGGAATCCAGACATTAAAATGAAATTCAACAATATTCAAACATTTATTGAACTTAGTAAGAAATCAACTAAATCTATTCAACTTGTTAGAAAACGCATTCATTTGCCCAAGTCAATCATAAGACATGAACAAAATGCATCAGTGATTTCGTATTTCCATGAACTTTCTGAAACGGCACAGGAATGCCCCTGTCTGTGTGCATGTGTGCGGTGCGCGCGTATGTCTACACTTTGTGTAGCCGTTAGCGATGATGCTAATGATAACCTTCTTCTGGTAGGGAAGGAATGGCTTTCCCCAAAACCTTCGCAAGTAAATGTTAACTACAAAGTAGCCTATGCCTGCCTGGCAGAATTATACCGTGATCATTTGCATCACTCCAGTTGCCATTTGTTCTACAGCAACACCGCTTAACCAAACAAAGGTCTCTTCCTGGTGCATGCTTGCATTTAAGGGTAACTACACCCCAACATCTAAATGTCTTACATTTTTCCCAGACCTCACAAATGGTCACCTGATAGGGTTTAAACATTGTTGTGGACATAGAACATCCAATTGTGCTGTTTTGCTATTAAAAAGGTGTACTTTTGAGAGCGAAAACCTGCCAAAACAGGGACAAACGGTCAACGGGGAAATCTAAACGGAGAAAAGGGAACTTGGGAATTAACGGAATCAGGCAAAACATTGAAGGGATTGTATAGTGCCCTAATGGACTACAGACATTGACTGTCTCCTAGACTAAAAACAAAGGCTGCATGTACTGCCTATATTTTGAGGGAAACGCACTGTCCATTATTTGATTTGATTTGATCAGGGCAGGGCAGCACACAAACTGCATTTAGTCCAATAACAATCCATGATATTATTAGGGTGATAAATAAAAAGCAGTTGCTCCATGACACAAGAGCACGCTCTACTGGGACAAAAAGCTTACAGCACCTTGTATTCCCAGGCAGTCTCCCATCCAAGTACTAACCAGGCCCAACCCTGCTTAGCTTCTGAGATCGGGCGTATTCAGGCTGGTATGGCCGTAAGCGAAGGAACAACTCTTGGTACACTATATAAAGTCAATGTGTCACTCACTCTGAAAGGGACACAGAAACGTATCCACTTTGTGACACAAACTGAAGAAGCTCAACCCCTGCTTACATTTCCAATATATATATATATTTGAGTCTTGTTGGGGGGGGGGAAGAGGGCATATCCTATGTTGATTTATGACAAGTTCATTGACTAGGGCCCTATAAAATAGGCGTTGCGGACCGAATCACGGAATCCAGACATTAAACCGAAATTCAACAATATTCAAACATTTATTGAACTTAGTAAGAAATCAACTAAATCTATTCAACTTGTTAGAAAACGCATTCATTTGCCCAAGTCAATCATAAGACATGAACAAAATGCATCAGTGATTCGTATTTCCATGAACTTTCTGAAACGGCACAGGAATGCCCCTGTCTGTGTGTATGTGTGCGGTGCGCGCGTATGTCTACACTTTGTGTAGCCGTTAGCGATGATGCTAATGATAACCTTCTTCTGGTAGGGAAGGAATGGCTTTCCCCAAAACCTTCGCAAGTAAATGTTAACTACAAAGTAGCCTATGCCTGCCTGGCAGAATTATACCGTGATCATTTGCATCACTCCAGTTGCCATTTGTTCTACAGCAACACCGCTTAACCAAACAAAGGTCTCTTCCTGGTGCATGCTT
>NW_028161794.1:127500-135000 GCF_964263955.1 Coregonus lavaretus
TCGGACGAGATCGGGCGTATTCAGGCTGGTATGGCCGTAAGCGAGGGAACAACTCTTGGTACACTATATAAAGTCAATGTGTCACTCACTCTGAAAGGGACACAGAAACGTATCCACTTTGTGACACAAACTGAAGAAGCTCATCCCCTGCTTACATTTCCAATATATATATATATATATTTGAGTCTTGTTGGGGGGGGGGGGGGGGGAGAGGGCATATCCTATGTTGATTTATGACAAGTTCATTGACTAGGGCCCTATAAAATAGGCGTTGCGGACCGAATCACGGAATCCAGACATTAAACCGAAATTCAACAATATTCAAACATTTATTGAACTTAGTAAGAAATCAACTAAATCTATTCAACTTGTTAGAAAACGCATTCATTTGCCCAAGTCAATCATAAGACATGAACAAAATGCATCAGTGATTCGTATTTCCATGAACCAAACAAAGGTCTCTTCCTGGTGCATGCTTGCATTTAAGGGTAACTACACCCCAACATCTAAATGTCTTACATTTTTCCCAGACCTCACAAATGGTCACCTGATAGGGTTTAAACATTGTTGTGGACATCAGTGGCGGCTCCTGAAGAAATTCTCAGGGGGGGCAATTTTTCTGAGGATTTAGGTGACCTACACACATTTTAAAAAAGATATGTCCAGCAACAACATGAAGACAGGGGCAGCATATAAGTCAATACCAGAAGCATTTATTGACTGATCTCAAAAGTGTTGGCTTACCAGGGTTGGTGGAGCCCTCAGTTTCATCTTTGCCTCGCAAAGCTAACTCAAACTGGTGGTGGCAGAGAACGCCTTTGGTATTGTCCCATAGCACAAATCAAGAGTCCTATTTTTCCTAGTGTGACATTTCACATACTGATGGTATGTGCGCAAGACTTTGTGCAAGGTACAGTTGTTAAAATCCCCTAAAATAAATTTGGGTGCGTCGGGGGAGATGGATTCCAGTTTCTGTGACAGATTATAAATAATCTCTGATGCCTTTGTTATATTAGCTTTTGGTTGAATGTACACAACGGTAACAAACAATTGGGGGAACTCACGGGGCAGATAGTAAGGTCGCAGTGACACAGAAAGCAGTTCAATGTCGGGGGTACAGAGTCGCTCTCTTACCAGGATCGATTTACACCACTGGTCCCTGACAGACGCCCCGGCCGTGAAGTTTCCCTGTGACTGTCAGATCGCGGTCCGCTCTGACCAGGGTGAAGCCGGCCGGCTCCACTTCTCTGTCCGGGACTCTGTCATCCAGCCAAGTCTCAGTAAATGCCAGCAAACAGGCCTCCCGATATTCGTGTTGGAAGCGCAGATTCGCTGACAACTCATCCGCTTTCCCCCTCAGTGACTGGGCATTAATCAGCAAGGTGGTGGGTAAGGGAAGTTTGTTCTTAATTTTTTTTAAGTCGTTGTCTGATTCCCCCGCGTTTTCCACGTTTGCATTTGGGTTTGTAATCCACTCGCAGACAATCAGGTATTAGATGGGCCATTGGGATATCCATCGCGTTGGTATTTGAGTTGCATTGTAGTAAAAACTCCCTGTTGTATTGGATTCCGCTGCCAGCAGCGTTTTCATTATTTAGTCCGTTCGTAGCGGGTATGTACACGATCAACAAGATCAGTCCAACACCCCACCAATGGAAATCCATGGTTGGCAGAATGTTTGTAAACTAAGTGTACAAATTAAAAACATAAAATAACGCCACTAAGTGTACAAATTAAAAACATAAGATTAAAAACATAAGATAACGTCACACACACTGCAGGTCGCAACAGAGACGCTGCTACCCGCTCTTTTCTTAGTTATGTTCATGGTTATGTTACGTATGACGAAAGCGCGTAAGTGCAAGCCCTCAGAAACCCATAGAGATTGTATTGAAAGCTCTGAAATTTGAAAAAAAATGATTTTACATGGGAGTCTATGACAGACTTCTGGGCGATTTTCAACCTGACTGAAATCGCCCCAAAAGGGGGGGGGGCCATTTGAAGCACGAATTTAGCCTGATTGGACATTTAGTGGCACTGTGGCAGATCAGACGTCTAGATTACAACACTGATAACTACTGTTGCCGTGATATAATTGATTAGAAAAAAAATCCCTTCCTTTTCCCGTTTGGCAGTGCGTCGCCCATATCGCCCTAATGAACACACCGCCCCTGGTGGACATAGAACATCCAATTGTGCTGTTTTGCTATTAAAAAGGTGTACTTTTGAGAGCGAAAACCTGCCAAAACAGGGACAAACGGTCAACGGGGAAATCTAAACGGAGAAAAGGGAACTTGGGAATTAACGGAATCAGGCAAAACATTGAAGGGATTGTATAGTGCCCTAATGGACTACAGACATTGACTGTCTCCTAGACTAAAAACAAAGGCTGCATGTACTGCCTATATTTTGAGGGAAACGCACTGTCCATTATTTGATTTGATTTGATCAGGGCAGGGCAGCACACAAACTGCATTTAGTCCAATAACAATCCATGATATTATTAGGGTGATAAATAAAAAGCAGTTGCTCCATGACACAAGAGCACGCTCTACTGGGACAAAAAGCTTACAGCACCTGGTATTCCCAGGCGGTCTCCCATCCAAGTACTAACCAGGCCCGACCCTGCTTAGCTTCCAAGATCGGACGAGATCGGGTGTATTCAGGCTGGTATGGCCGTAAGAGAGGGAACAACTCTTGGTACACTATATAAAGTCAATGTGTCACTCACTCTGAAAGGGACACAGAAACGTATCCACTTTGTGACACATTTTACATACATTTACATTTTAGTCATTTAGCAGACGCTCTTATCCAGAGCGACTTACAGGAGCAATTAGGGTTAAGTGCCTTGCTCAAGGGCACATTAACGTCATTTAGCAGACGCTCTTAGCCAGAGCGACTCACAAATTGGTGCGTTCACCCTATAGCCAGTGGGATAACCACTTTACAATTTGGGGGGGGGGGGGGGGGGGGGGGGGTTAGAAGGATTACTTTATCCTATCCCAGGTATTCCTTAAAGAGGTGGGGTTTCAAATGTCTCCGGAAGGTGGTGAGTGACTCCGCTGTCCTGGCGTCGTGAGGGAGCTTGTTCCACCATTGGGGTGCCAGAGCAGCGAACAGTTTTGACTGGGCTGAGCGGGAGCTATGCTTCCGCAGAGGAAGGGGAGCCAGCAGGCCAGAGGTGGATGAACGCAATGCCCTCGTTTGGGTGTAGGGACTGATCAGAGCCTGAAGGTACAGAGGTGCCGTTCCCCTCACTGCTCCATAGGCAAGCACCATGGTCTTGTAGCGGATGCGAGCTTCAACTGGAAGCCAGTGGAGTGTGCGGAGGAGGGGGGTGACGTGAGAGAACTTGGGAAGGTTGAACACCAGACGGGCTGCGGCATTCTGGATGAGTTGTAGGGGTTTAATGGCACAGGCAGGGAGGCCAGCCAACAGCGAGTTGCAGTAGTCCAGACGGGAGATGACAAGTGCCTGGATTAGGACCTGTGCCGCTTCCTGTGTAAGGCAGGGTCGTACTCTCCGAATGTTGTAGCGCATGAACCTGCAGGAGCGGGTCACCGCCTTGATGTTGGCGGAGAACGACAGGGTGTTGTCCAGGGTCACGCCTAGGCTCTTCGCACTCTGGGAGGAGGACACAGCGGAGTTGTCAACCGTGATGGCGAGATCATGGAACGGGCAGTCCTTCCCCGGGAGGAAGAGCAGCTCCGTCTTGCCAGGGTTCAGCTTGAGGTGGTGATCCATCATCCATACTGATATGTCTGCCAGACATGCAGAGATGCGATTCGCCACCTGGTTATCAGAAGGGGGAAAGGAGAAGATTAGTTGTGTATCGTCAGCGTAGCAATGATAGGAAAGGCCATGTGAGGATATGACAGAGCCAAGTGACTTGGTGTATAGGGAGAAAAGGAGAGGGCCTAGAACTGAGCCCTGGGGGACACCAGTGGTGAGAGCACGTGGTGCGGAGACAGCTTCTCGCCACGCCACTTGGTAGGAGCGACCGGTCAGGTAGGACGCAATCCAGGAGTGAGCCGCGCCGGAGATGCCCAGCTCGGAGAGGGTGGAGAGGAGGATCTGATGGTTCACAGTATCAAAGGCAGCAGACAGGTCTAGAAGGACAAGAGCAGAGGAGAGAGAGTTAGCTTTAGCAGTGCGGAGAGTCTCCGTGACACAGAGAAGAGCAGTCTCAGTTGAATGACCAGTCCTGAAACCTGATTGGTTTGGATCAAGAAGGTCATTCTGAGAGAGATAGCAAGAGAGTTGGCTAAAGACGGCACGCTCAATAGTTTTGGAAAGAAAAGAAAGAAGGGATACTGGTCTGTAGTTGTTGACATCAGTGGGGTCGAGTGTTGGTTTTTTGAGAAGGGGAGCAACTCTCGCTCTCTTGAAGACGGAAGGGACATGGCCAGCGGTCAAGGATGAGTTGATCAGCGAGGTGAGGTAGGGGAGAAGGTCACCGGAGATGGTCTGGAGAAGGGAGGAGGGGATGGGGTCAAGCGGGCAGGTTGTTGGGCGGCCTGCAGTCACAAGTCGCAGGATTTTATCTGGAGAGAGAGGGGAGAAAGAAGTCAAAGCATAGGGTAGGGCAGTGTGAGCAGGACCAGCAGTGTCATTAGACTTAACAAACGAGGATCGGATGTCGTCAACCTTCTTTTCAAAGTGGTTGACGAAGTCATCCACAGAGAGAGAGGAGGGGGGGGCGGGGGGGGGAGGATTCAGGAGGGAGGAAAATGTGGCAAAGAGCTTCCTAGGGTTAGAGGCAGATGCTTGGAATTTAGAGTGGTAGAAAGTGGCCTTAGCAGCAGAAACAGATGAAGAAAATGTAGAGAGGAGGGAGTGAAAAGATGCCAGGTCGGCAGGGAGTTTAGTTTTCTTCCATTTCCGCTCCGCTGCCCGGAGCTCTGTTCTGTGAGCTCGCAATGAGTCATCAAGCCACGGAGCTGGAGGGGAGGACCGAGCCGGCCGGGAGGATAGGGGACACAGAGAGTCAAAGGATGCAGAAAGGGAGGAGAGGAGGGTTGAGGAGGCAGAATCAGGAGATTGGAGGGAGAAGGATTGAGCAGAGGGAAGAGATGATAGGATGGAAGAGGAGAGAGTAGTGGGAGAGAGAGAGTGAAGGTTGCGGCGGCGCATTACCATCTGTGTAGGGGCAGAGTGAGTAGTGTGGGAGGAGAGCGAGAGAGAAAAGGAAACAAAGTAGTGGTCGGAGACATGGAGGGGAGTTGCAGTGAGATTAGTAGAGGAGCAGCATCTAGTGAAGATGAGGTCAAGCGTATTGCCTGCCTTGTGAGTAGGGGGGGACGGTGAGAGGGTGAGGTCAAAAGAGGAGAGGAGTGGAAAGAAGGAGGCAGAGAGAAATGAGTCAAATGTGGACATAGGGAGGTTGAAATCCCACAAAACTGTGAGGGGTGAGCCATCCTCAGGGAAGGAACTTATCAAGGCGTCAAGCTCATTGATGAACTCTCCAAGGGAACCTGGAGGGCGATAGATGACAAGGATATTAAGCTTAAATGGGCTAGTGACTGTGACAGCATGGAATTCAAATGAGGAGATAGACAGATGGGTTAGGGGAAAAATTGAGAATGTCCACTTGGGAGAGATGAGGATTCCTGTACCACCACCCCTCTGACCAGATGCTCTCGGGGTATGCGAGAACACATGGTCAGACGAGGAGAGAGCAGTAGGAGTAGCAGTGTTTTCAGTGGTGATCCATGTTTCCGTCAGCGCCAGGAAGTCGAGGGACTGGAGGTTGGCATAGGCTGGGATGAAGTCAGCTTTGTTGGCAGCAGAACGGCAGTTCCAGAGGCTGCCTGCGACCTGGAACTCCACGTGGGTGGTGCGTGCAGGGACCACCAGGTTAGAGAGGCAGCAGCCACGCGGTGTGGTGCGTTTGTGTAGCCTGTGCAGAGAGGAGAGAACAGGGATAGGCAGAGGCATAGTTGACAGGCTGTAGCAAATGGCTACAAAAATGCAGAGGAGATCGGAATGAAATGAGCTAAGCATCTGGGAGAGGAGAGAGCAGGGCCTTCCTCACCAAAAACTTCTACCTCAGAAACTAAAATTGTTTCACTGAACCACCCGAACAAAAACTCTCCCAACTTCCACCTTTAGAAATCAGAATTGTTGTGAACCACAGCGGTTCAATGTTTAAAGGAATAGACTCAACCCACTTTATTCAGCTAGCTAACTATGACACCATAGCTAACTAGCAAGCTAGCATCCAATAACAATAACACACCGTTTAGCACCAACACTTGGTCACAACAAACCACCAATAGTGTGATAACACACTAAACAGATCATTCGTGTCAAGTTCCTTTCATGACGCAGCAATGATTAGACGTTGGCTAGCTAGGACAAGTATATTGTATTTAGCTACTACCGTACAGTTAGCTGGTCGTGTTGGGTAGCTAGCAATGGCCACTGTGTTGACTTTGTTTGAAGAACGGCTAGCTAGCTAGCTTTGTGCTACACCCGGCACACAATGGCTATTGTGTTGACTCTGACTCTGTTCGAAAAAACGGCTAGGTAGCTCGCGTCGTGCTACAGCCGGCACGGCCGAAGACACTGCCAAGACACACCAATAGTGTGATAACACACTAAACAGATCATTCGTGTCTGTGTCAAGTTCCTTTCATGACGCAGCAATGATTAAACGTTGGCTAGCTAGGACAAGTATATTGTAGTTAGCTACTACAGTACAGTTAGCTGGTCGTGTTGGGTAGCTAGCAATGGCCACTGTGTTGACTTTGTTTGAAGAACGGCTAGCTAGCTAGCTTCGTGCTACACCCGGCACACAATGGCTACTGTGTTGACTCTGACTCTGTTCGAAAAACGGCTAGTTAGCTCGCTTCGTGCTACAGCCGGCACGGCCGAAGACACTGCCAAGACACAGTAACTACCCACAACAACCCACGATGCCTAGCTATGACGCCGTAGCTAACTAGCAAGCTAGCATCCATTAACACACAATTTAGCACCAATACTTGGTTACAACAAACTGCCAAGAGTGTGTTAGCACACTAAACAGATAATTCAAGTCCGTGTCTAGTTCCTTTCATAACGCATAACGCAGCAAAAAATTAAACGTTGGCTAGCAGCACATTAACATTGGAAACAGCTCTCCAGCGTTGCTAATCGTTACCAGTAGCTACCCGCTAGCTAGCTAGCCTCGTGCTTCGATACTAACCTACAATTACCTACGGAAACCTACAATAACAACAATACTAACCTATAATAAATACAATACCTAACTACAGCTAACTACCTACCTACGATCTAATACATGGTTAAGCTTTACTCAACACCATATGAGAAGCTTACCTCCTGCTTACCTCCAGCTAGAGAAAAACACAACCTCTCCCGACAACCTCTCCCGACAACCCTCACCTCCTCCTCTGAAGAAGCTCAACCCCTGCTTACATTTCCAATATATATATATATATATATATATATATATATATATATATGAGTCTTGTTGGGGGGGGGGGGAAGAGG